>NC_067137.1:96778776-96906644 GCF_903995435.1 Acomys russatus
ACCCTGGAAGCCACTAGCAAGTGCAGTGTTCAGATGAAAGACTGACAACACTTTTCATGTCCGCATCCCTAGAGACCAGCGGCCCCCAGCTCCATACCTCAACAGGGGCAGGAGAGCATTCCGTCTCTGGAGGAAGACGAAAGTGTCACTTGCTGGCTTTGACTGGATGCTTTAACTACCTAAGGGACAGTGGATTTTATGACCTGAAAGGACCATACTCAAGGTGGTGTGTGGGGGGGTGGGGCGGGGCAGGGAGGGCTAAGAACTTCCCCTCCCCATCATGTGGCACCGAGCATTGGGAGAGCTGAAACAATGGGGTTGCATAGGGTCACATCCCAGGCCATGGGGGTGGGATGGTGGAGGATGGGGCTGGTTTCAGAGAGCCTGAGGGTTTGTCAGATGAGCCCGAGCCTCACATTTCCTCCCTGTTGCCTCTGGAAGGCAGGGCCTTCCTGTGTGAGGTTCCTGATCCTTCCTCGGCCGTTGTCTAGAACCGAGGAATGATTACTATGTTTTACTTCCGATCTGTCTGGAAATGACACAAAGAACAACAGCAAGGAAGAGAGGACTCCTTGTCCCAGAGCAGGACGCCCACGCCCTGCGAACTCTTCACCCAGCCTTGGCCTGACTTAACCCGGCAGTGGAAGAGGGAGGGGGCAGAGAGGCTGGGCCCTAGCCTGAGGACACGAAGCTCCTCTGCCTGGGAACAAAAGCTTTTTTTTTTTTTTTTTTTTTTCTGGAAAGCTTTGAGAAGTCAACTCGATGGGGGAGGGAGGGCAGGAGGGAACGTGGGGACAGTTCTCCTAATGAAAATGTCCCCAGGGTAATAGTCCTTTAAAAGTCTGGTTCTTGAAGAATAATTGGCTGGCGGCTAGTCTTCCTTCTCACTGTCCTGTGCACCAAGCTGGGGACTGACTTCATCCTTAAAGGGGCAGGCTTTAAGGCTGGGAATGGAGTCTGGTTGAGTGCCTGCCTACATGCTCTAAGTCCTGTGTTTGCTCCCCAGGATTACGTAAACTGGATGTAATAGTGCACGGTAATCCCCACACCCAGGAAGAGGACCAAGCGTTCAAGGTCATCCTTGGCTACATAGTCAGTTCCAGGCTAGCCTGCCTTACCTGAGCCTCCAAAACAAACCAACCAAGCAACCAAGCAAACAAAAGAGGGGCAGGGTGAGGGAGACCGCTCAATCTTGTCTTGCAAGTATGAGGACCTGAATTGGAGCCCCGGAACCCAATGGGAAAAACCAAAGCCGGGTGCGTGCTTCTAATCTCCGGGATGGAGAGGGAGAGACCCAGGCACCTCTGGGGTCCACTAGCCACGAAACTAATTATCAGCTCCAGGTGCCAGTGGGAGACTGTCTTAAAAAGCAAGGTAGATGTCTCCTGAGGAGTGATTGTCCAGGTTGTTCTCCATATATATGAATATACACAGATAGACAGACAGACAGACAGACACAGACACACACACACACACACACACACACACACACACACACACACACACACACACATCTTTAATTTCTTACTTTAAAAATACTTCCCCCCTGATTCCCCCAGACAGGGTTTCTCTGGGTAGCCTTGGCTGTCCTGAACTCACTTTGTAGACCAGACTGGCTTCAAATTCACAGCAATCTGCCTGCCTCTGCCTCCTGACTGCTGGGATCAAAGGTGTGCGCCACCATGGCCCGGCTTTAAAAATACTTCTTAACAAAGATTTATTTATGTATTTTATGTAGATGAGTACACCTATAGGCCAGAAGAGGGCACCAGATCACATTGTGGATGGTTGTGAGCCACCATGTGGTTGCTGGGAATTGAACTCAGGACCTCTGGAAGAGCAGCCAGTGCTCTTAACCGCTGAGCCCCAAAGTACTTTTGTTTTGTTTTGTTTCCAGACAGGGTTTCTCTGTGTAACAGAGCCCTGGCTGTCTTGGAATTCACTCTGTAGACCAAGCTGGCCTCGAACCCATGGAGAGCCACCTGCCTCTGCCTCTGGTGTCCTGGGATTAAAGGTGTGCACCATCACACCTGGCCAAAACAATATGTATTTTTATTTTGTGTGCATGATTGTTTCGCCTGTGTGGACTTCTGGGACCCCTGCCTCCCATACAGAGCAGGAACTCTGGTCCCCCACTTGTCTTAGCACAGAATACCGGTTAATCTTATGGACAAGGACAGTAAGCTGTGGGTGCAGGAGGAGCCAAGCAAGCTCATCCTTCACAGCCTGCAGGAGGGGCTCCTTTCACCCCTTAAACTCACCTCTCCCTAAGGGCTTCTTTGTCATCAGAACACCCCCCAATTTTTTTTTAGTTCCCTTGGATCCCAGCAGTCAAAAGAGTCACTACCCTCACCCCAGGCAACCATAATGCTTTCAGTTCAGTGTCTGCAAACAGCTTAACAACTGCTTAATTGTGAACAAGTGGCTATCAGTTGGCTTGGCCTGATAGGCCCAGGAGAGTAGCAGGCTGGCCTTTCTACGGGCCTTAGTCTCTAGGAACATGTTTGTCTGCGGGACATCTTTGGCATAGATGGGTTATGTGGACTCGGCAAGGCAAGGTCTGACAACTGGTGCTTTTTCCAAAGTTATAAGTGGAAAGCTAAGCCAGCAATGCCATGCCATAGTATCCAGCGGTAGGTCTTTTGAAAAGTGATTAGGGCATCAGAGTTCTGACCTGATGACTAGGATTTAGATCCTTAAGCAAAAGGCTGAGGGAGCTTGTTGGTCCCACCTGCATTTGAAGACCTATAGAAATTACCATATATGAGAAATGAGGCCTTGGTATACAAAAATCAGCCTCCAGAATGGTGAGCAATAATTTTTGTTGGTTTTGTGTGTGTGTGTGTGTGGGGGGGGACTTGTTCATTTGAGAGCGACAGGGCTTTTCCATGTAGCCCTGGCTGTCCTGGAACTCTCTCTTTGTAAACCAGACTGGCTTGAAACTCAAGAGATGCACCTGCCTCTGCCTCCTGGGTGCTTGGATTAAAGGCATCATTGCCCAGCAATTTTTGTTGTTTATAAATTGCCTGGTCTAAGGTATTTTGCTATGGTAGCCTAAAGAGACCAAGCTCTGAGCCAGGCGTGGTGGTGCACGCCTTTAATCCCACCACTTGGCAGGCAGAGGCAGGTGAATCTTTGTGATCTCAAGACCAACCTGGTCTACAAAGTGAGTCTAGGACAGACAGGGCTGTTACACAAAGAAACCCTGTCTCAAAAAACCTAAAATAAATAAATAAATAGATAGATGAAGGTGTGTACTAAGGATGTGCCTGTATTCCAGCCAGAGTAGCCATGTTGCTGGATCAAAATTCTTCTACATAATGCTCTTTTACTTGTAACAAATGGAAGAAAATTCACTTCTAATCCAGGAAAGGTGGTGCAAACCTGCAATCTCCGCATTTGGGAATTTAAGGCCAGCCTCATGCATGATGAATACAAGGCCAGCTTATACTACATAAGGCCCCATCTTAAACAAAAAAGAAGGAAAAGAAAATTCATCTCTAAGTGACTTAAAAGTGGCGGGTTAGATGACAGGGGGCTGGGCATAGCTCTGGTGGAGGCTGAAAACTTGATCCAACGACTCAAATGTCATTTCCAGGACTTGTTTTTAATCTGTTGATTCTTGTCCTTTCTGTCTCCTTGAAAGGATGTTCGATTGTAAGTGATCCAGGCCCAACTCTGCGGGTTTGAAACTTGAACCAGGCAGTGGTAGGGCACATCTTTGATTCCATCACTTAGGACGCAGAGGCAGAGGCAGGTGGATCTCTGTGAGTTTGAGTTCTATAAAGTGAGTTGTACACCAGGTTGGCCTGGTCTACAAAGTGATTTCCAGAAGAGCTAGGGCTACACAGAGAAACCCTGTCTTGAAAAAGAAAAGAAAAGAAAGAATCTTGAGGAGGAGAACAGGAATGCTTCTTCTTCTTCTTCTTTTTTTTTTTTTTCTTCTTTCTGTTGCCCAGTGAAGCTCTCCTGGCTCGTGACTGGCTAATTTGAACCCTAACAAAACACCCTGGCCAGGGAAAGCAATGCTCTAATTGGCCTAACTAGTTACGTGGCCTCTTCTGCACGTGAGAGTGCAATTAGCTCTGCCTATAGGGCTTCAAGAAGGTTCCAAAAAGAAAATCGGGCACAGCTTCTAGGAGACAGGTGAAGGTTTTGAGATGACAAAAGACAAGAAGCGGCAACTGTCTTTCTAACAAAGAGCTCCCTCTGAAATGGATCCGGGTGAGAGCTGACAGTGTAGGGCAGACCTGAGTGGCCCTGTAAGGCCTGAGTGAGCCAGCACAGACCAAAGCTGCCCTCAGATATTGCACAAATTTTCTCTTAGGGGGTAATGAGCAACAAAGAACCTTCATTCAGATCTGTCTCCACAATGGACTCTACCCGAGATGTCTTCTTTCCTTTTCCATAGTTGCATTTAAAAAAAATTATTTTTAAAAAATTTTATGTGTATGGGTATTTTGTCTGCTTGGAGGTCTGTGTACCCCATACATGCCTGGTACCTGTAGAGGCCAAAAGAGGAGCAGATCACCTGGAGCTACAGTCACAGATGGCTTCGAGCTGCCTTGTGGGTGTAGGGAGTTGAATCCAGATCCTCTGGAAGAGCAGCCAGTGCCCTTAACAGATGCATCTCCCTCCAGCCCCTACAGGTATTTATAATGGGGTCAGTAGTTATCCATGTGATGGTGGTAGTGATCTCTGGCCTACTTGCCAGAGATGTGAGCACTTAACTGCACTACACTGTGGGAGCAGAAGAGATGGCGATCCCTACATCTTAAGCCAGCGGTTGTGTAATCCAGACGGCCTCTCTCTTGAATCAGAACAAGAATTTTCCTGAGAGCCAGCTCTGAGCATGCAAATGAAATATATCCTAGAAGAAGATGGGAAAACAAAACAAAACAGAACCTGGTTTTTCTGAATGAGCACACGGAACAGGAGGCTCCGGCCAACTTGGAATGAGTTCCTCGAGTGAGAAAGGCTTTTCAAAACCACTAAATTACTGTCTTATCCATTCTAAAAATCCAATTGTCCCCTTACTCTACTCTCTGTGAAGGTGCAGCACCACTGGCTAGACAGTGGTCATCAGAGGTCACTCTTACGGTGTGCCAAGTCCCAGGATTTTCTTTCTTTCTTTCTTTTTTTTTTTTTTTTTTTGAGACACTTGGTGGAAAAGTCTCCTGTTTGTATAAATAAATGAATTTAAAAATTAGCATATAAAATGCACAGATCCTTGTGAGGAACAGCAATTTATCAATGAAGATTTAGACTACTAGGTAGAGAAGAGCTGTGCATGTATTTGTTTATTATACAATGAATGCCTAAGAGGATTCTTCCTAACGGGCAGGCACTGTGTCTGTTTCAGGGCAGAAACCATCTCTTGATCATTTCATAACTCCCAGGAAAACAATAGGAACACATCCCTTGCTAGCTAGATCTCATTGCCTGTGTATTGTTCCTTTAGGAGCACCATGCCAGTGTCGTACTTCAGCCTTTCTGCAACTGTTCTGCCTCACATTATCTGATGGTTACGGAGGCTTTATCTGCATCCTGGTAACCGCATTTCCCGAGAACGTGCTGCTTTGTGTTCTTTTCACAGAGAGCCTATATGTTTCCAGCTCCAGACACTTTTTTTCCAAAGCTAATGCTGGAAGAGGAACATTAAACAAGTAACAGTGCTACCAACATACTTTGGTTTTGAAGTAAAAGCCACTTTCTAGTCTCTTTCCCTGGGCGTAGAGTGGTTGTTGATTTGTTTTCCAGATAGGTCTCACGGCTCTTGAGTCACAGTCTGGTCCATTTTCATTGCTATAGAGGCCTTTGTTCTAGTCAGTTCAGAGACATGTCCGCCATCTGGGGCCACCATGTCCTTCAGATATTTTGTGAGAAGTCCTCTCGCCAATCCCACACTTTATTGGCTATGCCAGGAGCATCCCCAGTGCTGGAATCAGCCAGAGGACAGGCTGTGCTTTCCAAGTGGAAACTACCTCATGTGTCAAGTATGGGGAATAAAGAAGATGAGAGAGGTCTGGAGTGGGGGTGGGGGGGGGGTGCGTGCAGCAGGAGAGTGTGGGGGCCCACATGGCCAGCCTGGGCACACATGGGAAATTTTACTGTGTTTCCCTACCCAGCAGGAAACCACAAACAAAGCCAGCAGAGAACATGTGAATGGGTGAGCGAGAGGCTGCCAGATGGTCAGGGACAAACTCTACACACACAAAAAAGCCAAAGGAACTGGGGCTATACAGCTTAACCGGAAGGGCGCTTGCATGACGTGCATGAGATCATGGCTTCAATCCACAGAACAAAAACTATTTATTATGGTCCAGCCCTTGGGAGTTAGAGGTAAGGAGACAGAGTTCTGAACGGCCAAGTGGCAGATGATGGCACCAGACACTGTATCATCAAAATCTTTTTCTCAAAAACCAGTACTCAGAGGAAGGAAAGGCACAAATCCGTAACTGTTACCCAGTCTAGAGAGTGATCTAGGGTAGGCCTGCTGTGGCTGCTCGGGTTGGGAGCCAATTATGTCTGGAAATATATTTTAATGCCAGAGTCATCCTGACTGCTTAATAGCATAGGCTGAGCTCTTCGGTTTCAATAGTTACTGTTTATGCCAACAGCCAATGGGCTTCCGGCATAGAGGGGCGCTGTCTCGGCGTGGCCTTCAGCGGTTTTGGCATTTATCATTCCCTGAACATATCGGATCCTTTTGGTAAGATCAAGAAGGTAACAGCACAAAAGTTAAAGAATGTCTGCAGCTTGAGGGGTGGACCCCAAGACTGTGAATGGGATTTATTTTTTCAAGACAGGGTTTCTCTGTGTAGCCTCGGCTATCCTGAACTCGCTTTGTAGAGCAGGCTGGCCTCGAACTCATAGCAATCCACCTGCCTCTGCCTCCCGAGTGCTGGGATTAAAGGCGTGCGCCACCACGCCCGGCGAGTGGGATTTTTTTTTTTTTTTTTTAAATGTGTTACATCACTTAAGTTCCTGGTATGAAGGATGATATTGGCAGAGGACTCAGCAATGATGAAAAGTGACTCGGCCTTTTCCCGTGCTCTTCCATTCTTGTCGCTGCGTGCTCGAAGAGGCCGTGCCTCAGAAAATTGAGGAAATTAAGCACTTTCTGCTCACAGCCCTTGGAGGGATGCCAAATCCGTCAAGATTAAGAAGAGCAAGGATACTGTCAAGTTCAAGGTTCGCTGCAGCCGGTACCCTCACACCCTGGTTTGGCAGTGAAGGAGCCAGTCCTCTGCATTTGACTGTTAAAAACCCCTGTACAGAAAAGAAAAAAAAAAAAAAAAAATGTCATGGAAGAGTTAGGCAGAGTGGTGCTGGATATGGATATGGTATATGATGCTGTTAACCAAAACTGGGTCCTTAAAAGCAGCAGATGCTCCTAACTGCTAAGCTATCTCTCCAGGCCCTATTGTTTTATTTAACGAATTAACTTTTTGTGGGTGCGTACAGCATGTGAGCATGCGCATGTCACGGTGCGTTTTGTGGAAGCCAGAGGAAACCTTTCAGGAAGTGGCGCTTGCCTCTTACGTCGCCGAAGCGGGACCTCTCTTGTTTCTTGCTTCTGAACCTGTGCTGACCACTGGATGGCCTCCAGCTCACAGAAATCCACCTACCTCTGCCTCCAGAGTGCTGGGATTAAAGGCGTGTGCCATTGTGCCTGGCTTTGTTCAGTTTCTTTGTTTCATACAAGAACTAAAGTCGTGTCCCACCATATCCTTTCCTTTTTTTTTCCCAGGTGTTTTACCAAAGTGATGGCAAACTGTCATAGAAGGGACCCAGCTGGTAGGTAGTGAGGCTGACCGTCTCCCGACCCTGGCTTAGTTGATGCCACACCCTGAGTCCTGTCCATCACACTGGCTTTCTTGGTTCATCACGCGGTGACATTTACTTCCCGGCAATCACATTTCTATCTTTGTCTTTTGTGTTGGCTGGATATAAATAGTTTGTTTTGTGTTGGCTTCTTCTCTGGGCGTGTGAGTGGGTATTTCTATGGAAAAAAATTCTCGTACCACAAGAACAATTCAAGGCAGCATTACAATTGGACCACAGCCATTGCTAGTTCTTGTATGAAAGTAGCTCATGGGGTTCCCACACAGCGGCACTGTCCTACACTAATCTTTATTTGAGATTTCCATCACTATTTTTAAATTTTGCTTTGAGGGCTTCACGTATTGTAGGCTGCCTTGAAGTCACTCTGTACTTGAGGATCATTTTTAACTTTTGATCCTCCATTCTCCACCTCTCAAGTGTTGAGATCACAGGAGTGAGCCATCACATCCTGTGTCATGCTGGCTCTGAAGATCAAACCAAGAGCTTAACACATGCCAGGCAAGCACTCTACCAACTGAGCTTCATGAAACCCAGCTTCCAAAAGCAGCCTTTAAAGAGTGGGGTGGTAGGACTGGAGAGAGGACTCAGAGGATAAGAACACTGCTTGTTCTTCCAGAGGTCCTGAGTTCAATTCCCAGCACCTACGTGGTGGCTCACAACCATCTCTAATGAGATCTGGTGCCCTCTTTTAGTGTGCAGGTGTACATTCAGGCAGAACATTGTATATATAATAAATAAATACATCTCAAAGAGAGTAGCCAGGTGTAGTGGTGTACGCTTTTAATCCCAGCACTCGGGAGGCAGATCACTGTGAGTTTGAGGCCAGCCTGGTCTACAAAAGCAAGTCCAGGACCATTACACAGAGAAACCATGTCTTGAAAAACCTAAATAAAATAAAATAAAATGGGGCTGGAGAGATGGCTCAGCGGTTAAGAGCACTGACTGCTCTTCCAGAGGTCATGAGTTCAATTCCCAGCAACCACATGGTGGCTCACAACCATCTACCATGTGATCTGATACTCTTCTGGCCTGCAAGTGTACATGCAGGCAGAGCACCATATACACAATAATAAATAAATAATTAAAAAAAAAAAAAGGGCTGGAGAGTTGGCTCAGTGGTTAAGAGCACTGTCTGCTCTTCCAGAGGTCCCGGGTTCTATTCCCAGCACCCACATGGCAGCTCACAGCTGTCTGTAGCTCCAAGATCTGACACCCTCACACCAATGCACATAAATTAAATAAAAATATTTAAAAAATAAAAATAAAAATAAAATAAAATAAAGCCAGGCCTGGTGGCACACCTCTTTAATCCCAACACTCGGGAGTGAATTCGAGGCCAACCTGGTCTACAAAGCGAGTCTAGGACAGCCAAGGCTAACACAGAGAGACCTTGTCTCGAAAACTAAAAATAAAAAATAAAATTAAAAGAAAAAGAGAGAGAGAGTGGGGTGGAATACTTCCTGTAGGTTGTTATAGTTAGATAATGTCTCATGTAGCCAAGGCTAGCCTTCACATTCTTATCCTCCAGAGTTCTGGAGGGATTCTATGCCTGACAGTTGACATCATCTTTTCTTTTCTTTCTTTCTTTCTTTCTTTCTTTCTTTCTTTTTTTTTTTTTTTTTTTTTTTGGTTTTTCAAGACAGGGTTTTTCTGTATAGCCTTGGCTGTCCTAGACTTGCTTTGTAGACAACATTGGCCTCGAACTCACAGTGATCTGCCTGCCTCTGCCTCCCGAGTGCTGGGATTAAAGGCGTGCGTCACCATGCCAGGCACTTGACATCATCTTTAAGTTAAAAAAAATTAACCTTTCTTTTTCTTTTTGTATTTTTTTTTTAAAGACAAGGTTTCTCTGTATAAGAAGGCCCTGACAGTCCTGGACTCACAGGCCAGGCTGGCTTCGAATTCACAGAGATTCACCTGTCTCTGTCTGAGTGCTGGGATTAAAGGATTATGCCAACACACCCAAATATTTTTATTTTCTGTGTATGGATGTTCTGTCTATCTGTCTGTCTGTGCACCAAGTACATGTAGTGTCCTTAAAAGCCAGAAGAGGGCATTGGATTGCCTAGGACTGGAGTTACAGAAAGTTGTGAGCCATCATCTGGGTGCTGGGAACCTGATTCAAATTCTCTAGAAGAGCAATCAGAGAGGGGTGGGGGTGGAGGGTGAGCAACTAAAATCACAAGCAATTTTCCTCTTGTCTATTTATTTTTGGTTGTTGTTGTTGTTGTTGTTGTTGTTGTTGTTGTTGTTGTTGTGGCTGGCTTGGATTAAAGGAGTGTGTCATCAAGTCCAGCCAGTTAAGAAAGTCCACACTCCGTTATGCATGGTAGTGCATCCCTTTAATCCCAGCACTCAGGATACAGAGGAAGTCAGATCTCTGTGTGTTGCAGGCCATCCTGGTCTACAGAGTGAGTCCAGGACAGTCAGGGCTACACAGAGAAACCCTGCTGTCTCTAGAGAGTATTTGTTCCCAGCAGTGTGACACTGTTCTAAACAGAAGCATTCCCCTTTAAGGGACTAGCAAACATCAGGCCATCAGTGGCTGAAATAGAAGAACATAGTCGGTTTGCTCATGAGCCCATGGAGCCCTTCTGGAAACAACTAAGGAAGATGGCAAGGGGCATCTTCAGACCTTCAGTTGAGGCTGGTAACATGTAGGCCAGGATACAGTATGGTATACAGCTGCCACCAGATGGTGAAGTCTGGTGTTCTGACGTATTGGACTTGCTGCTTCTATATGTAGTTCACAATCAAATTCTGTCTTTAGCAATGATACCATGAAAAGTGCTATGGCCTGAGGGTGTGGCTCATTGGTAAAGTGCATACTTACAGCTTGCACAAGGCTACAAAGATAGATCTGGGTTCAGTACCTAACCCTGAAACCAACCTCCTCAGTGTGCTAGAAGCCCTGGATTTGCTCGCCAACACCACGACTACAGCGGTGTGTATTTGTCATCCCAGGAAGATCATCTTCAGCCACCTATGGAGTTTAAGGCCAGTGTGGGTTACATAAGGCCATAGCTCAAGCCAGACATGGTGGTGCACACCTCTAATCCCAGCACTGGGGAGGCAGAGGCAGGCAGATCTGGGTTCAAGGCCAGTAAGGTCTACAGAGAGAGTTCCAGGACAGTCAGAGCTACCAGAAAAATCTTGTCTCAAAAAACAAAAAACAAACAAACAAAAAGACCATGTCTCAAAAAATAAACATACATAAATAAATAGGGGCTGGAGAGATGACTCAGTGGTTAAGAGCATATGCTGCTCATCCAGAGGATCTGGGTGTGGATTCCCAGCACCCACATGGCCACTCATAACCACCCGCAACTCCAGATCCGAGGGATCCTATGCCCTCTTCTGACTTTCCAGGGCACCAGGCACACACACACACACACACACACACACACACACACACACACACACACACACAGAGTATACGGATACACATGTAGGCAAGACACATAAAATAAAATAGAAATAAAATTAAAAGTAAATAAATAAACTTATATGACAGCTTCCTTCCAAGTGGAATTTTCCAGGGCAGCCCATCCACCCACCAGCAGATTGTCCAGCCCCCCTTGAAGGGCCCCTTAGTTAAAAGGGAGAAATGTCTCAGAAATGGTCCCAACAGTATCGTCTAGAGAAACCCTAGCCGCAGGGTTTTTGTTCTGTGTTAGGGACAATGAATCATCTAGAACTGGATACAGGCTTCTTAGGAGATATTCTTTTTTGCTATTTGACCTGAAGTCTGAAGGAGAAGGAGAAAACATCCTGGACAAAGTGTGGCATATATGGTTATAGATTAATGTAATGAAGGGTTTGCCCACATCAAAGGGCCACAGAGGATCTGCCTCAGGTCCACTTAAAATGTTTTTGTTTTTGTCTTTTTAAAACTTCATTTATTTGTGTTGGGGGCGAGATGAGCAAGAACATGCCATGGCTTACGTGCGGAGGTCAGAGGACAACTTTGGGGATTTGATTTCCTGCTTTCTGATGTGTGTTCTGGTCACAGAACTCAGGTTGTCAGTCTAAAACTTAGGCGGCGGCAGCCATTACCACTAGCTTTGTTTATGTTTGTTTGTTTTTGAGAGAGGGGGGGGGAGAAAGGTGGGTGCTAGAACATCAATCCATGTCCTTTGCAAGATCAGTCAGCTATCTCTCCAGTCTCAAGGTCTTTTTAATACCTTTGATAACAAGCAGATCAGCTACCTTCACATCACATCTTCACAGGCTGTGGACTTGCTTTGTAACCCCTCACCGTTATATTTTTTAGAAAAACACAGGTATACAATATGGCTCATTTCCTTACTCCTTTGGCCCAGACAGTCTGTTGAGTGTGGTATTAATGTACACATTTGGGGTAGTCATCTCATTCATGGCAGATTTCTGGATCCCTCTGAGTGCCCAAGGGGCATGGGTGCCGCTACCCACTCCATGGATTTACGGCTGAATGCTGATGATGTACTTGGGTCACCACCTTGTTGATGATGACCTGACAGCTTTCCCTCCATCCTTCTTTGCTAGTCTGAGTGAGAAAGGACCAAAGACCTTCCTTAGCTGGAGAGAGGCAGTCATGTTGCTGCAAAGCAGACAAAGAAAGGTAAAGACAAGGCTTCTTTGAACTGGAATGTGTAAAATAGAGGTGCAGGCTGTGAACACCACAGCAGTAATTATGCAGAAAGATTGCAGTAGAGGCTGGAGCTGGACTGCGCCATCCTATCAGACATCAGCAGTGACACATTCCTACAAGAGCCTTTTAAGAGCTGCTAATTATTTAGATTCCAATAGGAGCTGGATCTTAAAAGTGATTTTGAACTGATTACAGCTTTTTGAACTGATTGCATCTGTAAGCTAGAAAGGCAGAAATCTATAAAAGTAAAAAATCCTTTGATCAAACACAAAGGAATTATTCTTAATAAAAATACCTTTATTTCACATATACATAGTTGTTTCACACATGCAAACAAGTAATTTCTATACATACCAAAGATGTAAGCAATTATATTCATTATTTTTCCCCCTATCTGGGTACCACGCCCTGGGTTTTGTATGTGTTGGGTAAGTGCTCTACAATCGAGCTGTACTCCTACCAACCTACACTAAATTTCAAGTTGGCCGAGAACAGGGGCCACACTTGTTCATTTTTACGGTTCCTTACAGAGTGCAGAATGCTATCTGGAACACAGCATTTACTGAACTTAGTTGAAGCATTTGCTGTATTAATAACCAGAGTAAATAATTATCATTTATTGTGACAATGAACTGTGGCATGAATGCTGGCGAACAGAAAGACAAAAGACCATTTGAATAGCTCAGAGCTGGGGAAACATACCTCTTTTTTTTTTTTTTCTTTCCAGAGACCCAAGAGAAATATGCAAATATTCTTGAGAGGAAAGCCAACAGAGACCATGTTGATTGCTCTATGGGAGTTGCTAGGCAACCACTTGGTAATTCCCCGTGTAATAGAGATGAGCCTGTCATCTGCTTTCCTGGCTGTATGTGACATGAGGAGACAACAGGTAAAGGACAGCTAAGAACACCTGCACCTGGATGACACAATCACCCCCGCTGGGGTGTGATGACACTGGAGAAAATCCCCATGCCCTGTCACAAGTTGCTGCAGGGAGAATTTCATTAAACTATTAGTGCATGACATTGCAGTGAGTTTGCCTGGATTCACCCTGTGGGCTGATCCTGTGGGTGATGCTGTTATCCCTGACCACAAAGCCGAAGAGCAAAAGCCCTGCAGTTCTGCATGAGCATTGGCTGTCACTTCAATCAGTCCTCCAGATCCTGTCCCCTGGCTCCGGCTGCGATGAGGCTTTCCTAGATAAAAGCAGCTTTTTAAGTCTTAAAAGGAACACTGAAAACCAAAAAGAAACCCAAGTTCTGGGTGAGCAGACTACACTCTTTACACCTGTAGAAAAGACCTCTTAATAATTCCTTTGTTTGCGTATGATTTCTGAGAAGTATGATTTCATAGACAAACAAGTGGCCTTGTAAAGCACCCGCTCCACCCCAGGTCTTTGACACCATCACTGTCTTGAAAGCGTGATAAAGTATTGGAGGGTGAATGCTTTATCATGTCTCAAATTTTCTTTGACATTAAGCAAGGAACAGAGAATTTGAATTTAAATTAAGAGGACTGTCTTTTTCATTTAAAATTTCAAAAGGTTGCCCCTCCCAAATTAAAAAAAAAAAAAAAAAAGCTGTGCATCTCACCCTATTTGAGTGTTTGGAAACTGACTGCTTGCTTTTCAGCCTCCATTTCAGATCGCAGGCTCTGAGATTAGGCTTTCGGCCACAGGGAAGAAAGTCTTGGACTGAGATAAACTAAACCATCCAGGTAGGTTTTTTTTGTTTTGTTTTGTTTTTAAACGTATACAGTGTTCTGCCCACACACCAGAAGAGGGCACCAGATCTCATTATAGATGGTTGTGAGCCACCATGTGGTTGCTGGGAATTGAACTCAAGATCTCTGGAAGAGTAACCAGGGCTCTTAACTTCTGAGTCATCTCTCCAGCCCCCCCCCCCCCCCCGCCACTCCCTCCCTCAACCAGGTAGTCTTAGTGAATAACTGGGCAAGACGCCGCCCTTATATCTGGCACCTACTAATCCAGCCAGCTGTGGTGCTGTCACAGCTGTGGCAGGAGAGGAGATAGTCTAAAGAAAGACACTTACACCTCTGCCTTTGTTTATCAGGCTGCTGAAACAATGGATTCCAGGTGATTAAAGTTTCCCCCAGGAATCCTGTGCAAGGGGAGGGAAAGGCGGAAGTCCTGGGACCCACCACTAGGGGGAACTTGCCTCCCAGGAAGACCTTCCAGAGGGCTTGGACAGCTTCACATGTCTGTATTTCCTGAATTATTTCGTCTCTCCTCTAGAGTTGTAATGCTGTTACACAGGAAGTGGAGAGACACCAGCAGTCTCTCTTCCAGCTTTGGGCAAACTGTAAATAAACTTAATTTCCTTTAACCAATTTCAGTCTCCTAGTCCTCTTTTTGTTTGTTTGCATATGGGTATCCATGTGAGTGCGTGGGTGTCTATTACCACGTGCCAGTGCATACGCATATATGTGTGTGCAAATGAGAACCAGAGGGCAGCCTTGAGTGTTGATCCTCAGGAGACATTCACCTCAGCTTTCGGTCAGACTCTCTGACTAGGAGCTGAGACTAGCAGATTAATGCTAGGCTAGCTGGCCAGAAGCCCCAGGGACCCACTTGTCTTTGCCTCCCCTGTGGTGGTTTAGCTGAGAATGGCCCACGTAGGTTTTTACATATTTGATTCCCGGTTGGTGGGCCTGTTTAGGAAGGATTAGGAGGTGTGGTCTTAGGGAGGACGTGTGTCACTGGGGATGGCCTTGAGGTTCCAGAAGCCAACACCAGGTGCAGATCGGGATATATGCTCTCAGCTATTGCCCCTGCGCCATAATGATCATCGGCTAGCGCTCTGAAACTGTAAGCAAGCCCCTGTATAAACGCTTTCTTCTGTAAGTTCCCCCAGTTATACTCAGCTGCCTGATACTGCCTCCCAAGTGCAAGGATCAAAGGTGTGTGCCACCATGCCCAGCTTTAAATTATCCAATTTTTACATTGTGAAATTATATCCTCTCCTATGTATATAGGATGTCAGAATGACACTGAGAGATGCTGGGATTTAAAACTACAGCTTTTGGATGCTTTCCTTGATTCCCATTACACTGCTATCTTTTAAAGGATTTTAAAAATAACTTCAATTTAAGATTCAAGTTTATACTGTGTGGTGGTGGCATATAAGCCTTTAATCCCAGCACTCAGGAGGCAGAGGCTGGTAGATTTGAGTTCAAGACCAGCCTGGTCTCCAGAGTGAGTTCCAAGACAGCCAGGGCCACAAAGAGAAACCCTGTGTGTTTGTGAGGGTGGGGGACTGGGCGTGGTGACACACACACCTTTAATCCCAGCACTCAGGAGGCAGAGGTAGGCGGATTGCTGTGAGTTCAAGGATAGCCTGGTCTACAAAGTGAGTCCAGGACAGTCAAGGCTACACAGAGAAACCCTGTCTTGAAAAACAAACAAACAAAAACAAAAAAGTCAAGATTATGTATCATTTTTTAAGTACTAGGATCTAAGCAGGGTCTAGTGCATGCAAAGCAAGCGCTCTACCACTGAGTCCTTTTCCCAGCCCCCACATCTGTGACATTTTTGAACTACTGCTCACATTAGCCTTTTGCCTCATCCTCTCAAGTAGCTAGGATTACAGAAATGCATCACCAAACCTGGATAAAGCATTTAGTAAATAATTGAAGGTATACCAGGTCTAGTAGCTCATGTCTGTAATTCCAGCATTCAGGAGGCAGAGTCAGGAGAGTCACTGGAAATCTGAGGTGAAGCCAGCCTGGGTTACAAAGTGAGTGTTAGGCCAGCCAGGGCTACATATGGAGATTCTACCTATAAAGTAAAAAAAGTAACAAAACAAAACACACATACATACATACACACACACACACACACACACACACACACACACACATACATGGCAAACTCTTCTATGGGACTAAAAAGTCAAATCCTCATGTAGATAGGTGATATTTTTTTTAAGTGGATAAGGAAGGAGTTCCAGCTCTGCTTACCCAGGGAAATCTAGCCGCAAATCCTAACGCAGCATTCAAGGAGGCATGTCTCCCCCTGCTGGTCATGGTGTTAGCAAACTAAGCTTTGATTCTCCAGGGATTCAAATTGCTAAAGCTTGAAAGCTCCAAGAATCAGTTTCCAAATCCACTCTTCACCACAGGAACCTTAGCCCAACCAAGACTCCTACAGCAATGGCTGCAGGCCTCTGGCAACTATCTATACAGGGGCCAATTTACAACCCTAGGACATCAATAAAGAAAATGTAATGATGTGACTACCTAACAATACTATCTACTTTCGTGGACTTGATATAGAATCAGAGTAATGCAATCATAAAATTAGCCGGGCACGGTGGCGCACGCCTTTAATCCCAGCACTTGGGAGGCCCAGGCAGGCAGTTCTCTGTAAGTTCGAGGCCAGCCTGGTCTACAAAGTGAGTCCAGGACAGTCAAAGCTACACAGAAAAACCCTGTCTCGAAAAATCAAAACAAAAACCAATCACAAAATTATGCATACCCATCAGCACTACTGACTTGATTTAGAACTTCACCGTAGTTGATACGGAATGGTTGTCTGCTCATATGCAAGGGGAATTTAACTTATTCTTCCCTGCCCCCCCCCCCCCCCCTTTTAATGGTTTTTCAAGACAGAGTTTCTCTGTGTAGCCTTGGCTGTTCTGGACTCACTTTGTAGACCAGGCTGGCCTCAAACTCACAGAGATCCACCTGCCTCTGTCTCCTGAAACTTATTCCTTTTTGAAGTCCAAGACAAGGCCATTCCTCATGGTTCTGCACATTTCATTTGTTTTTTCTGCCTTACGTATCACTCCACCTCCATCACTGTAAATCTTTTATCTGTGCTTAACGCTTTACCTGTTTTGTTTTGTTTTTCTTCCTCTTCCAGCAATGACTCAAGCTGATTTTTTTTCCTCCTTTGCTTTTATTAATTTGTTCACATTTCTGGCACTTACATTCTCTCATGTTGGTTATTAGGGCCATTTTATTTCATGTGCTTGGTCTTTTAAGGTGTTTGAAGGGAAAGCTAATTTTAGTTAGGGGCAGGACGTCTTTCCTGTTAAGCTGTGTCATGGGCACAAACTCCAGTTCTCTCATTTGTAAACAAAAGAAAACAGCACTTACGCCATAGAATTGTTGAGGCATCTTGAGACAACGCATGTAAAACTACAGGCTTTTACTCATTTGGTAATGGTGAACCACTGTTTTCATTTCCTCCATCTCCCAAACAAACACGGGCCTTACACCGAGGCACTCAACTTTTACTTGTTGGGAGGGCTTATGCTAATAAGCACATTCTTAGTAATTCATTAGCATTATCTGTGTTTGGATGAATAATGTGATTAACTATGACCTTTAAGCTGCTTGCATTACCAATGAAGGACCGTTCGCCGGCTAGATCCGCGAAGTGCAATTTAACTTTCTGCAGTGTCAAGAACGTGAGATAATCTTCCTGGTCCAATAAAGTAGCATTAGCTGCACGTGGCCACTGAGCTCTTGTAACGCCACTTATTGCGGCTGGAAACGTAGCATGCCCATTTTATTTAATTTTAACAGCTCTTCATGGAGTGCAAGGGCAGCTCCAGAACCAGCTTCGAACTGTCCGCATCCTAAGCTCGCTCGAATTCTCATTTTTGGCTGTGAAGCACTCCCCCTTAGGGATTACGCTCATTCTATGTTTCGCCTTCCCTTCAGCGTGTTCCAGGGGCAACTTCCTAGGGCCAGGCACGGGGGTAAAGCGAGCCAAAACATCAAATGGCATGAAATCATCCCACTGAAATACTCATTACGTCTGGACCTCGTGCACGTTCAGGAGGGTTGACGGGAAGCGTGGCAAAAAATGTGAGCGAGCCGCCGGGACACCGCGCCCGGCTGCCAGCCCGCGAGAGTCCTCCCACGCTGGGTGCTACAGGCGCCACAGGCCCGGTGAGTCCAGTTCCGGTCCCCACCCCTAACCGAGTCCAGGGGACACACGCCGAGAGCGGCTCCCCCTCAGTGTCCCCACACGAACCCCCGACTCCTGCTGTGTGGCAAAAGGCACTACCCTTGCCTTCAAAACCTAGTTGTGAGAACTCGCCCTTAACACAATAACTCAAGGAACCCGACAAAATGGCGGCGAAGCCTTAAGCGCCGACCGACCATAGAGAGGACCGTTGCTGCGGAGAGAGCGTCGCGCTCTCCTCGGTGCCCCGCAGGCCTTCCGGCTAGAGTGGGGAGAGGGGGCGGGTCTTCAAGTGCCCTTCTAGGAGCACTGCGAGCAGTCTCCATGGTTCTGGGTCCTCGGAACCGGATCACGTGACTGGCGAACGCTGTCGCGGAGGCGTGGGGAGGAGAAATGGGCGGGAGGTCTTGGGGATAGCTAGAGATCCGGCGAATACCAGGTTGTCATGGTGTCGTGGGGCCCGGCTTGCGCATGCGCCAGTTGACCCGCCGGGCCGGTCATGGAGCGGCGACCCTGGCCCTAGGTGAGAAAGGCAGGGCTCGCTTGTCTCCAGGCATTGGGGGGACGATCTGGATGGGGGCGACACTGAAATTTTGGCACTGGGAGCACTGAGAAAGCAGTGGGAGCAGGTGGAAGAGGAAGGAGAGCGACATGGGCCCGAGGACTGACCCTGACTGTGCACTGGGACTTAGGGGGAGCCGGGGGGGAGTTGGGGAGGGGGCACAACAAATATTGGGAGCAGAAAGACGCGCCAGTACTGGCTTCCATTTAGTTGGTTTGCTGTAAGGGTCGGGCCCTCGTCGGAAAGGGAATCTGGGGTGAGGTAGGGAGGGGGTTTGTGTGAGGAGCAAGCGGTGTGAGTCCCTTAGGGCATGTGTGCCTTGGCTTGCTCCTGGGTACCGTGGCTCCTGCAGGAGGAGATTCTAAAGGACTTCCGGGGTTGTAAGCATCGGGGTCTGGGAATAGGCTGGTCAGTGGGCATGACGGCTGCTTACCGAGTGAGTGCCCAGGACTTTCATTTAGGAGCGATGCCCCAGACACAGGTGCACTGTCTATTCCAGAGGCCCGCGGTCCCCTACTTTACTGGTTTATTTCTCCTGGATGGCCAGCTAGCCAGGCGTGATGCCAAGGATAGGGATGCGAGAAAGAAAGTGATTAGCTCCAAGAAGTCAATGGTTAGTGGGTGGGTAGAGCAGTTTTGATCTGGACCCAGGACTCAGGCCAGAGCCAAGCTCTCTGTTTGTTGCCCAAGTCCTGGCAGTAGGCATCGCCTGGGCGTTTGCCTCGGAGACTGGTGGTATGCCAGTCACAGCGTAGTCCTGGGGTCTGCCCAGTTCTGCCCTGCTGAGTTGGCAGGCTAGTTGATGCCTGGAGGGTGTTCATGCTGCTTGGCGCAGATGTCATGTGGGCTGGTGCGAATGGGTAGGTGGGCACTGTTACTGCGAGCCCCTTTTCGAAGCGATCTGAGAACGGTCTGTAATCACGTGGCTCCCCTTGAAAAGCGAGGATGGGGAGAGCCGTGGGAAACTGTATGGAAAAGGGCAGGATCTTTGACATGACTTTTTCGGCCAGGTTCTAGAACGGGAAGGAGAATATGAATAATAGACACGTAGGTAGGCGCAATTTTTTTTTTCCACCGCTAAAATACACTTTCTCCCGGAATGGGATTTCTGAAAATGCAAATCAAAAGAAAACGATTTCAGAGAAAACCTGGTAATATATTTGTAGTTCTAACTGGGATTACTCAGGGTTTTATGGCCAATAAACTCTTTACTTTCTATAGTTTTATCACTTTATTGTATGTAAGCCCTTGGTTGGGCTTTCACCTCACACCTCTCCCTGCACGCATGTCATACACGTGACACATTTAAAGGAACGTGAGCTTTCAGGAATGTTGCCAAGTAGCTATAAAAGGAGAGTGCTAAGTACTGCATTTCACATCTTTTCCTCATAACCCTTTGATGGCCTTTTCATCCCCAAACTTCCCAGAGATTGTGGGTCACACCAGCTTTTACTTTTGTTGTATGTTTGTCCCTCTGGTTTCACTGTAGAATAAGGAGTGTATTGGACTAGGCCTGATAATCAGATCCTGAGGTGATCGCGGTGTTTGAAAATGCAGTCTTGACCTTCACGATGTTCAGGTAGTTTGGTGACAGAGACTCTGTTGGGTTGAAGTTTGTTAGAATGTATTATTTTCCCCAAATACCTCACAAGGCTGTTGCAAAGATAAAAACAAAATAAGAACAGAACCAGGCAGGCCAGTGTTGGTGTGCCTGTAATCCCAGCACTCAGAGAGGCAGAGGCAGGTGTATCTCTGTGAGTAAAAGGCCAGCCTGGTGTATAAAGCCAGTCCAGGACAGCCAAGGCTACATAGAGAAACTCTGTCTCTGAAAAAACAAAATAAATAAATACAGCCAACAACTCTGAGGTTCTTTTCGGTGGTTCTCAGTCTTCCTAATGCTGTGACCATTTAATACAGTTCCTCATGTTGTGGTGACAGCCCACGCCCTAGCCCCCAGTCATAAAATTACTTTGTTGCTACCTCACAACTGTAATTTTACTACCCTTATGATTCCCGATATAAGTATCTGTTTTCTTCTGGTTTTAGGCAACCCTTGGAAACGGGCCCTTTGACTACTTCCCCGAATCCCCAGAACCACTGTTCTAGAGACAGATAATGACCCTAATGTCAGTAGTGAAAAAACGGAAGCATGCACTGGGTCCTGCAGAGCACTTCCGAGGGTGCTATCGAGTGCCAGTTTATATGAGCCTCTGGGTTGACTAATTTCCCATTATGAGTTTTACTGCATCCTGCTAACTTTGGGGACCCCTTAGATCTTCCATTACATGTGTATACATATGAGGACCAGTTTGGGAGTGTCAGTCCTCATGCAGAGAAGGGTGAAGTGCAGGGGCCTGAGATGTGCAGAAAGCAGAGTTAGTGCAGTCCCACATTTCAGGAAGCAGCAAGGTAAGGTGGCAGGTGAACACGGTGTAACTCATTTTCAAATGCTTGTAAATGTCTAGCTTCGTTGTAAAATAATACCTGAGTTTTTAGGTTTGTCATCTGTGTGGTCCTGGGCTTAAGGAGTGCCAGTGGGAAATACCACCGCTCTGTTCTTCTGCCCAAGGCTTCCTCTGCTGTGCTTGGTGTGTGACCCCACTCCCTCCAAAAGAAGAGAGGTGGGTGTAGCTCGCCGCGTCTTCCCACATGGGCCTCCTTAGCTGGAACACTATAACCTTTTCCCTGCTTGAAAGGAAAAGAACACAGGCTTTCAGATTTTTAATCATTTTTTTATCCAAAATAGACACTTTACCACTCTTAAGCCAATTGTGTGGGGTTTTGTTGTTCTTATTTCCAATTGCCATCAATTCCCCCAGGATCTAAAATTTTAGAATTTAACAGATTTGCCAAAGTTTTAGTATTTTGCTTCTGCAGTCAACATTATCCTGTAAATTCCTATGTGTTTTTCTGTAGCTTCACTGATAGCATTTTATAGTCTTGTCATAAGGATCATAGAATACTTAATTGGGATGCTTTCTCTAAAATGCTTGTAAAATATTGTTTGGTAAGATGTTAGGAAGTTTCCTCAGATTCCTACTTGAAACTGACGTGACCTGCCCTTCTGATCTGGATAACAGCCTGGTGCAGACCTGCATTCGTGTGAGTGCCATCTAGAAGCCACATCTAGTTTCACTTTAAAGAAGGCTCTATTCAAGCCTTTAATCCCAGTACTGGGGAGGCAGAGGCAGGCAGATTGCTGTGAGTTTGAGGCCAGCCTGGTCTACAAAGTGAGTCCAGGACAGCCAAGGCTACACAGAGAAACCCTGTCTCAAAAAACCAAAACCAAACCAAACCAAACAAAAAAAAGAAGGCTCTATTCACTCCCAACAGTATTATTTTAGGAAAATTGTACTCTGTGCATTTGTTGGGTTTCATACAAAAGGATCCTGCTTTAAGGAAGGATACAGTTTTACATTTCTGTCTGCCTTTTACACAGGATTGTCCAGGCTATCAACCATCGTAGCTGTCAGACAAAGAGACATTGCATTTGCATAGTGCTCTGTAAGATGTGACAGTGTCAATGTTTATTGTTGTGTGCGGAGGGTTAAGCATGTGACTTGGGGAAGAGTGGTTTGACATGAACTGGACAAGGCTGACAAACCTTCTTAAATGAGTCAGATGTGGGGCAAAATGACTTTTGCTTAGGATTGTGTTTAAGACTTAACTACTATCTTTCCGGTCAGTTTGTGTCCTTTTAGTCCACTGCGTGTGTCTATAAGCCTGTGAGCAAGAGCCTGCTCAAGAGTGCACAGAATCACATCTCGTGTTCCCCTGTACCGCGAGTCTTCCCTCTAGTATTTCTCACTAGGTCTGGAACTAGCGGAAATGCTCTGGCGTGGCACTTTGGGGTCTTTCAGGGACAGTGCTGCTTGGCTGAGGAGTGGATTTTCACCCAGCACAGCTGAATGGAGTCCTAAGTGGATTGTGAATTAAAACATCTCTGGGCTTTGCCTACACCTACCTGGTGTCATTATCATTGATTTTCTTGGTGGCACCCGTTTTCTATATCCCTGAAGTGTCCTTTGTTTTTGTTTGTTTTAAGACAAGATCTCACTAGGTAGCCCTGGCTGACCTAAAACTCACTATATAGACCAGGTTGGCCTCGAACCCACAGAGCTCCACCTAACTTTGCCTCCTGAGTCCTGGAAGTGTGCCACCATGCCCATGCTCCTTAGTTGCTACCCATAGTCTTCCAGCATGCGTGATTCCAAGGCACTGCCGTCTGTCCTGTGTGTCTACCCTCCCATCTCTGACCCCACTCCCACCGTCAGTGCGTAGCATTCTGCTCTGGCCTCCTTGGCCACTGCTAAGCATGCCAAGTTTTTTCTCCCTTCAGCCTCATGTTGGTTTGGAACAAACTGCACGGCCCACCTATATAACCTCTGACCTCACTTAGCCTCCCCAGCCTCCAGATTCTGGCCACATAGTGCTACCCTGGTGCTCAAGACCATTAGCTTAAGTCCTTCATAGCTCAGAGTAATCATCAGCTGTATGGCTACTCCTCTCTCGAGACCACAAGCTCCAGGAAGGGCGCAAACACGGGTCATTCTATTCACATTCTCTCCTCAGTCTAGCGCAATGCCCAGTTTATGGGGAACACTTGAGACTTTTTAAAATACATGTTTCTAAATGAGTGACTGTGGTGTATCTGTGCCTCACCTTCCTGCATTATAAAATGGGATCACAAGGGAGGAGGAGGAGGAGAGTGTGAAACTCGAGTAACATTAACAGCAACAAATGTTACATACCTTTATGCAACATATAAGCACTTGCATCTTACATTTTCATTTATTTTATGTGTGGGGGTGTTCTGTTTGCAAGCATAGACATACTTGTGTCTGTGTACCACTTGTGTGCCTAGTGCCCACAGAGGCCAGAGAATGCATTGGATCCCACAGGGCTGGGGTTGTGAGCCACCATGTGGGAATGGCGAATGGGTGCTGGGAATCAAACCTGGAACATTGGCAAGTGCTCCTAACTGCTGAGTGCCCTTCCAGCGCACTGCCGAAAGCACTTTTTAAATACTTACGCCTTAAGTATACCAAGTAAGTTCTCTCCTGCTGAGCTGTGCCTTCAAGCCTGTAAAAGTTTTAAGTGTGTCTGTGTGTGTGTGTGTCTGTGTGTGTGTGTGTGTGTGTGTGTCTGTGTGTGTGTCTGTGTGTCTGTGTGTGTGTGTGTGTATGTGTGTCTGTGTGTCTGTGTAAGTCAAAAAGAAGTGTATAGGGAGATAGAGAGATGGCTGAGTGATCAAGAGTACGGACTGCTCTTCTAGAAGACCTGGGCTCAATTTCCAGCACCCGCATGGCGGCTCACACCTGTCTGTAGCTCCAGTTCCAGTGGGTCTCGCACCCTAACACAGACAGACATGCAGGCAAAACACCAATGCACATAAAACAAAAATCACTTTTTTAAAAAAGTGGCATATACGGGGCCAGCAAGATAGTTCAGCAGGTAAAGGCGCTTGCTACCGGACAACGTGAATTTGATCTTCAGGAGTTACGAGGTGGATGCCTATAACCAAGCCCTGTTAGCTGTCCTCTGACCTCTACACACGTATCATGACACGTGTGTGCTCATACAAATGTGTATACACGCACACAAAACCAAGTGTGTGTGTATAGTTGCACTCTGCTCGGTACTGTATTCTGAGAACTGAGAAGCTTATTTGAGAAACCCCCGAACTGTGAGAGGTGGCGCTAGGTCACAAGTCACAGATGTCTGCTGGGAAAGCACACCCTCCTGGGTGATGTTACCTCTCCTCTGTCCAGGAGGAGGGAGAGTTCATTTGGTTATCCATTCCAAAATGCCTGATCAAGTGTCCCTTTGTCAGCGGCTCACAAAGCTTCCACTGTATGGTTTGTATGCCTTGAATTTGCAGTGGAATTAGGGGGCAACAAGGGGATGAGCCTCCTTTTGGGAGGAAACCATTCTGTTT
The DNA here is from genome assembly GCF_903995435.1 of Acomys russatus. Classification (NCBI taxonomy): domain Eukaryota; kingdom Metazoa; phylum Chordata; class Mammalia; order Rodentia; family Muridae; genus Acomys; species Acomys russatus. The sequence continues at coordinate 96,803,690 of NC_067137.1, forward strand.
AGTAAACTTGAAGCTTGGCCAGCTGAGAGCGCAGAGGTGTGGCTGAAGCTTTCTTTGTCTCTACTTTCTTCGCCGGTTGGCTCACTGGGTCCCTCACCAGGTAGTGACTTCTTATGTAACTGTTGTTTTTCATACAGCAATCCATATGCAAAGGTGACCTGTGACCCTGCTTCCCAGCCGCTGAGACATGGAGAGGAAGGGCCCGGCCAGAGAGAGCCCCAGAAGACTCTCCGCCAAGCCAGGCCGCGCCACAGAGATGAAAAAAGCAGCTCGACCACTTGGCGTGGTGGCTGCTGACTCAGACAAGGACTCTGGCTTTTCAGGTTAACAATATCTTATTCTTCTGCCTTCCACTGGATGGTTTGCATGAAAACCTTCCTCCCTGAAACTCATTAGTGTAAGAAAAACAAGCTTTTGCGCACAGGATGAAGAACTATATGAGCTCTTAAGAATCGTAATTCAGAAAACCAGGATGCTGGTAATTCTGGTGTCTTATGGCAGATATCCATCACAGTTCAGTACCATGGGGTTAGTTCTGAAAAAATAATTTGATGTTCTATTTTGATTTAGACTTTCAATTCTACATTTGCATGCAAATACAGGCAGACAAGCAGGCACACACACACACACTGTAGCTACTAGAAAAATATTTAAACATGGACTGGAAATATAGTTCAGTTGTGGAGTGCCTGCCTAGTATGCAGGGAGCCCTGGGTTGGAGCCTCAGCACTTCATAAAACTGGGCGTGCTGGCACACGCCTGTAATCCCCTCACCAGAAGGCAGGAACAGGAGGAACAAAAGTCAATGTCATTCTTAACTACATATGAGTTCAAGGCCAGTCTGAATTATATGAGATCCTGTCTCAAAGACAAGTGTTTTAAAAAATACTCAGAATTCTGTTATGTTAACTCCTTTTCTTATGGCAGGGAAAAAGAAAAATACTGCTGTATCTTGTTGCTATGTAACAATGGGAAGGTCAGTTAAAAGTAACACAGTCATGTATCATGTATGTCCTGGACCTATGTGATTTTTACTCTTGTGTAAACACCAGGGTGCACTTTCATAAACCTAGATGATATAGCCTGTTACATACTTGGCTATATGATGTAGTCATCATCTCGTGTGGTCTGTCAGTGGCTGAACCATCTTTATGTGGTAAGTGACTATCTTTTTTTTTTATTTTGAGACAGGGGTTCTCTGTGTGTAGCCTTGGCTGTCCTGGACTTGCTTTGTAGACCAGGCTGGCCTCGAACTCACAGCAATCCACCTGCCTCTGCCTCCCGAGTGCTGGGATGAAAGGTGTGTGCCACCACACCCGGCAAATGACTATCATTTTTAAAGATAACACTTGATTAAAAAGTAATTTTGCTGTACTTTTAAAAAAGTCCCTTCCTTCTAACAGTTCCTCTTAGTAACTATATGTTTAGTGTTTGGACTGTGAGCCACTTGGCCCAACTGTAAACTCTATTAGAGATAAGAAAATAGAACAGGGGGTTAGAGAGAGGTAGCTCAGCAGTTAGAGCACTGAGTGTTCTTGCAGGGGTCCTGGGTTCGGTGTCCAACACCCGCGTCAGGTAGTTCTTGGCCATTGGTAACTCTAGTGTCAGGAGGTCTGACACCCTCTTCTGGGGTCTGAGGGCTTGTTCATCTATGCATGCAAATACGGACAGACAAGCAAGCACACACACATACACATAAAAGAAAATAAACAAATCTTTGAGCTGGAAATCTTGGCGCATGCCTTTAACCCAGGACTCAGTAAAGTCAAGTGGAGCTCTGTGAGTTTGAAGCCAGCATGGTCTACAGAGTGAATTCCAGGCCAGTCAGGGCTACATGATGAGACCCTATCTCAAAAAATAAAAACCAACTAAACCAATCAAACCTAATATTTGATTTTTTTTTTTTTTTTTTTTTTTGAGACAGGGTCTCTCTATGAAGCCTTGGCTATCCTGGAACTTACTATGTAGACCAGCTTGGCCTTGAACTCACAGTGATTCTCCTACCTCCACCTCTCAAGTGTGGGATTTTTTTTGAGACCATGAGTTTTGGATGCACCATCACATATGACCTTAAAAATCTTAAAAAAAAAAAAAAAATCAAAAAAGGAAAAATGATAGTGGAGCAACTTTCATTGTTAGCTGTCCTGAGCCTTTCGCAAAAGAGTTAGCTGCATGCCCCCATGAGCCTTCTAATTTTGTGCTGAAGTTCTTCTTTTGTTCTAGGTCTGAGGGTAGTGGCTTGAACTACCCTAAATGTTGAGCTAGTGCCAATATCGTTATTCCAGAAGATTCTCAGGGTGATACCAGGGCATTAGGACTCACTGTCCTGGGAATGAGGCTTTCTCTAGGGAAAGACTAATACCCAGGTATCTGCAGGCATTACCCGGACTCCGCAGACAATCCAGCCATGTTACTGATCTACTAATTTATAGTGGCAAATGACGCTGTTAGAAAATCTAGGCCTCTCCCCTTCTCAGATTGGTGCGCTTCCGTCTCACTAGCACGCTGACTGAGAAGCTAAGTTATAAATAGACTGTTGCTCAGGGAGGGACAGCACTGACCGAGGGTTAGAATAGAGGAGTCAGTGTCTTGCCCAGGGCGAGCCAGCCTGCAGCATTCGGGGTCCCCTCCTCTGAAGTAGTTGCTAGCCAGGCTTGCCTCCCCATGGAGCTCACCTGGAGTGGCTGTCAAAGACAGGCGCGCCACGCCCTCTTAGAGAGTCTGGTACTGAGGCCAGGGAAGGGCCCGGAAAGTGGGGTGTATAAAACAAGGTCAACGGCATGGAAAACACTGCGGGCTTTTTTTTTTTTTTTTTTTTTTTTTTTGGTGTTTTGAGACAGGGTTTCTCCATTTAGCCTTGGCTGTCCTGGACTCTGTGTAGACCAGGCTGGCCTCGAACTCACAGTGATCTGCCTGCCTCTGTCTCTGCCTTCTGAGTGCTGGGCTTATAGGCATGCACCACCACCCCCGGCAGGAATGTCCTTATAGCTATTTGTCATTGCCTTTTGGTTTGGGATCCAGGATCCAGTTGAGGAATGTGCATTGCAGGGAGGAAGCCTGTCTTTTTAATCTTATTTAATCCAGAATAGCTTTCCCATCTTTTCTTTCTGGGGAACTGCGGGGTTGTTTTTTGGTTTCTTGAGACACGGTTTTTCTGTGTAGAATCCTGGCTGTCCTGGAACTGGCTTTGTAGACCCAACTCGCTTCGACCTCACAGAGATCCACCTGCCTCTGCCTCCCAGAGCGCTGGGATTAAAAGTGTGCTCCACCATGCTTGGCTGTTGTGACATTGACATCTTTGAACAAGACAGGACTGTAGTTTTATAGACAGCTCACGTTCTGGATTCTCTGATCACTTCCCCACTTTTGGAATTGTTAGAGCACTGCTTTGTTGACTTTGTATACTTTCTATTGCAAAACACAAAGAAACTATTGTTAGTCTTATGTTCGTTTTAAGATTTGTTTATTTGTTTTTTAAAATATTTATTTACTTATTATGTATATATACAGTGTTGTGTCTACATGTACAACTGCAGGCCAGAACAGGGAACCAGATCTCATTATAGATGGCTGTGAGCTACCATGTGGTTGCTGGGAATTGAACTCAGGACTTCTTGACCTCTGAGCCATCTCTCCAGCCCTTACATAGGGAGAACATCTGTATTATTTCCCATCACTATAACCAAAATACCTGACAGGAAGGTTTATGCTGCTCATAGCTTCAGATGGTGTCAGTCCTTTGAGGTGGAAGGTACAATGGAGTAGCTCCATTGTGGAGGTAGAAATGTGCACAGTGGAGCAGGAGGTGAGAAAGCAGGCCAGAGCCAGAGCCTGGTATAACCAGGAGAGGCCTGTTCCCAGGTCTCCATCCGCCGGCCAAGTCCCACCTCCTAAAGCCTCGATAGCCATCAAAATAGAGCCACATGCTGGGGATCAAGCACATGAGCCCGTGGGAAACTTCAAATGCAAACTATAACAGCATCCTTTTATGCCCTGTTGTGCAGGATTTCAGCAAAGTACTTAACAGGGTGGCAGGGGACAACAGAGACCAACAGTTTAGCTTCAGCTTTGACAAATGACTTAAGTTTCTCTCCCTGTCACTGTGATAAAATACGCTCACATAAGCAACTGATGTGAGAAAGGCATTGTGTCAGCTCACAGTCCGTCATGGCAGCGGGAAGCTGAAGTGGTTTCTCATGCACTTACACCTGGTCAGAAAGCAGACAGCAATGGCTGGTGCTGTCCGCCTAACTTCCTTCTATCTGTATAGTCAGGGCCCCTGCTCAGGGTGTGGTCCCACCACCGTGGAGTCTTCCCATGCCAGTTAGCCTTCTCAGGGGCTAAACTTGACCTAGATAATCCTTTACAGGTATGCCTCGAGCTTTATCTCCTCGGTTGTACATTCTGCTAAGTTAACACTAACTATTCACATCAGAAGATGCAGGACAGAGCTGTTTTCATTTTAGCATGGATACAAATTTTAATTGGCTTTGCTTTTTATACTTTAATTGTATCTTATGGTTTCCAGAGCCTCTGAAGATCTTAATTCTGCCTGGCTCATACTTTCTCTTCACTACTCAAAAACAGATTTTAAAAGTAATGATCTAGCACTGGTGAAATGGCTCAGTGGGTAAAGTCACTTGTCATCATAGCTTGTCCTCTGACCCCACGCGTGTAGGGTGGCATGCACACACACACCCCATATGAAATGTAACAAAAAGTTGTTAAAATAATAAAATAAAAGTGATCCTCTAACTTGTCTTCAGCTCACTTCTCAAGTGACCTGGTGATGAGTGCTCTGCTGAGAGCCCCGGTGCAGCAGGCTTTCTAGGACTTAGGAAGAAAGTCAAACAGAGCAGCTAGGCTTGTCGAGCAGGAGAGATAGTTATTGAACATCCAGTGAAATGTCCAGTCTCCGAAAACTCACAGAAACACCTATGAAGGATGCTCCTTTCTATTTTAAGGAGTCCATGGTTCCTTAGGAGCGGAGTTAAGAGCCACTAGCTGAGAGCCCAGGTGAACTGACCGTTTTTCTGCCCACCAGATGGGAGCTCAGAATGTTTGAGCTCTGCAGAGCAGATGGAGTCAGAGGACATGCTGAGCGCCTTGGGCTGGAACAGAGAAGACAGGCGGAGGCCGAACCCTAAAGCTGCAAACAATGCCTTCCCTACGCTGTCCCCTATGGTCGTCATGAAGAATGTGCTGGTCAAGCAGGTGAGGAGACCCGTGGAACCCCAAGTCTTTGCAGCTGAAAGTTTCTGAGCTTCCCAAGTGCAAACACTCCCTCTTTAAGTGTGTGTGTGTGCATGCGCAGGCACGTTATGCAAAGATTCTACCATATCTTCTTCTGACCTGAGGGCCCCTGAGCTCACATATACACACACTTATACTAAAATTCATACACACTTTTACACACACACACACACACACACACACACACACACACACACACAGAGGAGAAGGGGTAGGAAGGGAGGGAGACAGAATTAAAAAAAAAAACAACCCTAGATATTCCTTCACCTTTAGGAAAAAAAAAATTGTGTTTGCTTTTGTTTTGTTCTGTTTTTTTTAAAAATACTATACAGATGAAAGTGGATTTCAGACTACTTCCCCACCAGGCCCCCCCCCCGATCTCAACAAGGGGCTTCCCTGTGCTTGAGGGGGGCATGACACCCGAAATAGCCGTAGCTGGGCATCTGCCCTCTTTGCCTTGGGTGGAAGCTGGAAGCTGCACTGTCCGTTCTGAGTGCGCTTTCCTCTGTTTTCAGGGCGGCAGCTCATCCCAGCTCCAGTCATGGACTGTCCAGCCCTCCTTTGAAGTGATCTCAGCACAACCGCAGCTCTTTGTCCTCCATCCGCCTGTGCCGTCTCCTGTCAGCCCTTGCCGTACCAGTGAGAAAAAGTCAGAGTCCAGAAACTACTTGCCCATTCTAAATTCTTACACCAAAATAGCCCCCCACCCAGGCAAAAGGGGCCTTTCCCTCAGCTCAGAAGAAAGAGGAACAAGTAGGGAACCGAAGAAAATCTGCACGGAGAGACTGGGGCCAGGCCTGTCTTCCAGCGAGCCCACTAAGACTGGCCCTATGCTGTCTAGTCCTTCCACTCCGGCCCCACCCAGCTCCAAACTCACCGAGGACTCAGCCCTGCAAGGAGTGCCCTCCCTGGGTGCTGGTGGAAGTCCACAGCCTCTTCAACCTGTGTCCAGCAGTCACGTGGCTAAAGCTCCCAGCCTGACATTCGCCTCACCCGCCAGTCCTGTGTGTGCATCAGACAGCACTCTGCATGGCTTGGAGAGCAGCTCCCCGCTTTCCCCGCTGTCAGCCAGCTACAGTTCAGCGCTGTGGGCCGCAGAGCACCTCTGCCGCAGCCCAGACATCTGCTCAGAGCAGAGGCAGAACAAACACAGGCGCTTTCAGAATACCTTAGTGGTCCTCCACAAGTCGGGTTTGCTGGAAATCACTTTGAAAACCAAGGAGTTGATTCGTCAGAACCAAGCAACTCAGGTGGAACTAGACCAACTGAAGGAGCAAACCCAGATGTTCATAGAGGCCACCAAGAGCAGGGCTCCTCAGGCATGGGCCAAGTTGCAGGCCTCACTAACATCTGGGTCCAGCCATTCAGGCAGTGACCTAGACGCATTATCAGACCACCCAGACATATAGCACAGGGGCGTTTTCAGTCATTTGAGTGGTTCTTTTAACTCTTTTGCTATTACTACCTACACCTGTTTTCCACTGCTTATTTAAGAGCTTTTCTTTCTAAACTCAATCACACAGCCACGTGCCAGTCCCTGGTTGCTGTCTTTAATCTGTGCTTGATGTACAGGTTCAGTGTGTTTAAGTTCCTCTGAGGACCTCTGACTGGAAGCATCTGAGTCCCCCTTTTCTTAACCTGCAGGCATTTAGCTGGATCTTGGGATGAAGGAAAGATGACTGTGTGAGTCTCTTCCATCCTCCATCCTCCATCCTCCTCCTCACTCTCCAGGATCAGTGACACAGATGAGTGTACAGAATGACACTTGTCAACCCAGGAGTAGGTGACCTAAGGATCCCTTCATGATCCTCCCTCAAGAGTCTTAGTCACAGAGAAAAAGAAGAGGACGTGTTTGCTTTCTACCAGGCGTCGTGCCTGTTTGGCAAAACCTAAAATGCTTTGGGCACAGGTGCCTGGGTGCAAGCATGTCACCACATAAGGCTTTGTTCTTCACACTTGAAAGTTAAGAGAGAAAGGGCAAAGCCATCTGACTCATACATTGACCGTACACCAGATCTCACTCACACAAGTGGGCAAATGCTTGAGATTTTAAAGTCTGTAATGGATTTAGTGCCATCGGAATTGTATGTGGTGAATTGCCTTTTGGTTAACGGGTCAAAGAAGCCAGCCTTTTGGTCGCTAGCTGGAAGGCTTTGTTAATTCATGCTTGAAGCAGCACAACCTGCTTAGATCTAAAAAGCTTGGGCCAGGGCTGCCAGAGGGACTTGCTGAGAGATGCATGCTGCCAAACCAGGCACCCTGCATTTGATCCCATGAACCCACACGGTAGGAGGAGGGAACCAACTACTACAAATTGCCCATCACACATGTGTGCACGGGCACGCGCACACACACACACACACACACACACACACACACACACACACACGATAAATAAGTGAAATTAAACAAGCTATCAACTGGGCGTGGTGGCACACGCCTTTAATCCCAGCACTCAGGAAGCAGAGGCAGGCAGATCGCTGTGAGTTCAAGGCCAGCCTGGTCTACAAAGGGAGTCCAGGACAGCCAGGGCTACACAGAGAAACCCTGTCTCAAAAAACTAACCAAACAAACAAAAACAAAAAACAAAACAAAACCAAACAAACAAACAAACAAACAAAACCCCAAGCTATCATCAACATCAGAACCAGGCAAAACAATCAAAAACTTGAGATGGCTTCAGTAGTTCCTCAGAGTCTGGTGTAAGGCACCCTCTGCTGGCTCCTGTCTGCACCTTACCTACCTGTTTCTATGAGGGGAGAAATTAAAATTATTGTGCTTATAAATTTTGAGTTAAGTAAAACTCCAAGGCCACAAAAATCAGAAAGGATCCTTCCCCGTTTTTACATCTGGGTTCTCACCCATGGCTTGTGGTGAGGGGGGCCAACGTGGAGCAGTAGGTCAACAGAGCGAACGGTCATGTGTCTTTTTGAGGGTGGAGAGAGAGGAGTTCCATATGATGCCTTCTCTTCAGCCTTCCTGGGCTGGCAACTACGTGTCTAAATGGTGAGAGGCTTGTATCCTCCTGGAAATCTTTGTTCATGACAGTGTTGTCTTTTCTGCAGAGAGAATGTTCTCGGGGCTTTACTAGGTCCAGAGTTAAGGGTCACATTTATTAGGTAGTTGGTTGCAATTCTAACATAGTTTAAAAATTCTAAGACTCAAGTTGACTCTACTGTGTTCATAAAGACATGATTTAGATATGACTGGTTTAAAAATAATCAACTTGGTAAAAATCTCTTTATTCTCTGATCAACACAGAATTATTACCCACTGTTTGCTTTCTGAAAGAGCTTCCAAAACCAGAGCCAGTGTCTCTGGGCACACTAGCCTTGCCCTGACTATATGGCATCGTAGTCACTCCACTAGGAAGTGTCCCCTTTGGCAGAATGTTTGGCAGCAAAGCTGTAGAGACAGGTGCATTCAGAACAGCCTGGGCCCCAGCCGTGAGTCTTAGCGTGTGTCAGAAGGCCTGGAGCTCTTGCTGAGAACCAAATGTACTCCTCTGGAAAAGCCCTCTGTGGGGCTGTAAGCCTCTTGGACTCTTCTTCTTAGCTTTGGGTTTTCATTTCCCTTCCTCTCTCCATAAAAGACGATGAAAACCACCATAGATGCTCACTGCCGAATGGTGGGAGGGCTAGCATCCCAGTCACTGGTCCTCTGTGATCCTAGAGGCACAGCTGAGCGTCTCTAGGCTGTTAGCGCGGTGTGTTCTGTTCCTGGTGGAGCTGGAAGCAGACGGACTCCAGTAGAGAAGCTAGATCTTAGAAGGAGCCGTCTGTTGAAGTCAGAGGCCAGACCAGCACTTGGAGGAAGCCTGGAGTGGACCGGAAGGATCTTCATTGGCTGCCCAAGGCTGTAAGTAGCAATGGCCTTAGTGGTGCATGCTGTGTGTCCTTTCTGAAGCATTGTGCAGGGCTGTTGTTTTCCCAAGGTGAGAAGTCAAGTTTAGCTCAGACTAATCTATAGGAGAACCTTTGTCAGGTTGTATTGGCAATATCGAAACACATTTAGACATGCTCCTGACTGAATTGGTTATAGAATTTAACATCATTTGTAATTTACTACACTTTTTTATTGATTATAGTATCATCTGACTTTTCTTTAGTATGATTCCTTCAGCGGACAAGTTGCTCTTGCACATATCCTGAAGTGGCTCCCCAGTCCCATCCTCCTTAGGGTAGAGACTATTTACCAAATGTGAATTCCTTTAAGAAAGTGTGAAGTTATGTAGAAATTGACTGTGAAATGTCAGAGAAAAAAAAAAATAAAAGTCACTTACTTGAAAACTATTTCGTCTATAAATTCTAAGGCCTGGGCACGTAGCCATTGGTAGAGTGCTTGCCTAGCATGTGTGAGGCCCTGGGTTCTACCCAACACCAGTGCCCTCCCACCCACTTCCTCAGAAAACCCTAAAAGAAATCCAGAATACTCGTGGATTGATAGAGGTTTCAAACATCATTCTATGTTGTTTGGGATATGGAATTGGATGCTGGATATTGGCTGTTGGGGCTTTCAGTGTTGTGTCTGCCATGCTTGGAAGTTTTTAAATGCTGGAGGTGGAGGAGTGAGAGGACCATCCCGTGGCTTCCTCCACCTGACATGTCACAGAACTTTCAAATGACAAACTAGCTACAGTTATGGTTATATACTGAGATGAAGTAACTGAAGTCCTCCTACAGAGGCGTCCTTTGCAAACGTGTCTCAGCCTTCCTCTGTGCTCCCTACGGGGAGATGTCCTCCCTGCCTCCCCTTCCAGGGATAGCTGCTTCCTGGCATGCTTGATGCTGGGGGTGTAACAAGCCCTGCTTCCATGAAGAGACCTGTGGGGTTGGCAGCATGAGGGCCTGGAGAAGGATTTCTGGCCCACATGGTGGTCTCAGTGACTTTAACATGGCTGAAGGCCACTAAAATGAATTTAAAATGGGTAAAGATGGCTCAAGAATGCACTTCTGAAATAGACAGTCTTTCTGCAGAAGTGGCATCCAGAAAAGTAAGCGAGCATAAAAGGTGGACCCTGTGAGGCTGGGGAGAGCCCTGTCTTTGATTTGCACCTCTTTCCCGACCCCACCACATGTGAGGATGCAGCCAGGCTTCCAGGGCTGCAATTTGTAAACATCCCTGTTTAAGCCACGTCTTGGAAGTGTCCACAGTTCATAGCCTGGAGCAAAAGAGACTAATGTTTGGCGTTTGTGTGTCATTTCTATTTCATTTTTGGTTTTCCATGGTGCTAGCTGAAGCCCCCTCCATACCTACTATTGTTACTGGTGACTTTGGATAAGTCACTTGGCCTCTGGGCTGAATAATAAAGCGTTAGTTTTTCCTAAGGCTCTTCTCAGCATTGCTTCTTGTGAGGTCTGTAGCTGTGGGTCAACGAGCCTGCTCAGTGTGTACAGGCACTTCCTGACAACCTGATGGCCTGAGCTGACCACTGAGCCTCATGGCAGAGGGAGAGAACTGGCCCCTGAAAGTTGTTTTCTGGCCTCCACATGTACACCACAGGACGTACACTCTTGCCCCAAGCACACACAAGTAAATGAGATGCGCTTTTTAAATTTTATTATTATTATCAGGAAAGATTTGTAGCTGCATAAGATCAACAGACTAAAAAGAACTGACCTGAGGACCTTAGAAAATGGGTTGCCTGTGGTCTAGTGAGGCGGCTTTACATCTTAGTGTCCAGTCAGACTTTACTTCCAGTGTGTGGCTTTGGACAAGCATGCTCTCAGTCTGCTGCTTTTGCCTTTCTTATAAGTACCAGATTGCAACCCGCAGATCCACACGTTCCCATATAAAAACTCAGGAAGGCCGAGGCAAGTGGATCTTTGTGAATTTGAGACCAGCTCGGTAAATAGGTTCAGGACAGCCAGGGTTACACAGCAAGACTGTCTGACAGCAACAAAACACTTCATTCATTCCCCCCCGCCTTGTGTTGAGGAAATGTCTTGCTATATAGCCCAGACTGATCTTGAACTTATGGCCTTCCTGCCCCCATTTGCCAAGTGAGACACACACACATTTTCTGTCTGTCTGTCTGTCTGTCTGTCTGTCTGTCTATCTATCTATCTATCTATCTATCTATCTATCTATCTATCGTCTATCATCTATGTGTTGTATACTGAGCCTAGGGCCCTGTGTATTAGACAAGCACTCTCCATAATGAGTTCCATCCGTCGTCTTTCAAACAAGGAATTACTTGTGTGTATGCGATGTATACATTGTATGTACACCTTTGTAGGTGTGTGCTCAGATGTCCTCTTCTGTCCTGCTCTGCCTCATTCCCTTGAGACAGAGTCACTCACTGAACCTGCAGCCTGGAGCTCCATAGCTCCAGCAGTAAGTCTCAGTAATCCTGTCTCCACCACCCACTGGTGCTGGGGTTATAAATTCACATGGCTGCATGTTACATGGGTGCTGGGATTATAGGTGCACATGGCTGCACGTTAAGTGGGTGCTGGGATTATAGGTGCATATGGCTGCACGTTATGTGGGTGCTGGGGATATGAACTTAGGCCTCAAGCTTGTGTAGAAGCACTCTTACACACTCAGCTGTTTCCCCAGCCTCACATTACTTGCTTTATTTTGTTTTTGTTTTTCGAGACAAGGTTTCTCTGTGTAGCCCTAGCTTTTCTGAAACTCACTCTGTAGAGCAGGCTGGCCTTGAACTCAAACTCAGACTGCCTCTGCTTCTCAGGTGCTGGGATTAAAGGCGTGCACTGCCACTGCCTGGCTCAAACAAATTCTTATCAGCTAAAAATAAGGGCGTTTGGGGATGAAATCACATTGTGATCTTTGCTGGTCAGTTATCTGCAAATAGTCCAGAGATGAAAGGTGTAACTTTTTGTTGTTGTCTTTCTAGAGTGTGTCAGTTGGCTTTTTATTTCCTCTTAGACTTCTTTTCCCACAACCAGGGATGATGTTTCTTCATGCATTGTCAAGAGCTGCAGACTGAGTGAACATTTTCACTGTCAGGGTTGTGTAGTCACAGATGCTATTGGCGCTTTGTGATGCCTTTATTCTGGTCGCTGCCTTTGGGTGTCGACCTTTTGTCTGCTCGGAAAGAGATGAGTCAAGAAGAGAGAGGGCTGTTGCCTTTGCAGCACAGTGAGACGGGGCACCTGTGTGTCCTGGCTCTTGCAGCTTTTATCTCTGGCACTTCAGATGAGAGCAGGATGTATCACCCTGAGATCGCTGTGTGGAAGAAGTGCAGAGCAAGGCCGCCTTGGTGCATGCAAAGCCTGTGATGGAATTCAGCCTGAGAAAGACTGTCACTTGCTTGGGGTAATTCAGTCTCTCCTGTCAAAATGTATAGTTAGAGTTAACCCCAAGGGAGCAAATGGCAACCCAGATTGGTGATCCTGCCTGGCTTCCTGGAAGGGACACTTTCTGTGGGTCCACGCGTGACTACTTTGGCTTCTCTCAGAATCCCTCCTCATTCTTAGAACACGTGGCTCCCCTACATTTCTGAGGGCTGGTTATGCAAGACATTAGAGAATCACTTGAAAAAAGCCTACGTGATTCCTGCCACAAGTTTCAGCAGCTGCAGATGAGCAAGAAAGTGAGAAAAGCCCATGGCATACCAAGTGAACACAGCAAGTGGGTGGAAACTGGTAGGAGACGCGGGGGAAGAAAGAAAAGAAAAGGGAAAAAGTGGGAACCTGAGGCGGGCTCTTCTGAGGGCCTCCCTCAGGATGAATGCCTGTGTTCTCTGCGAGCTTTTCAGGAGTGGCTTGAGAGCCGCAGAATAAAAATAGATGCTTTAGTTTTCCTAGAGTTTTTAATCTCGGGAACTGCGGTGGCCTTGGAAGACTGCTCCTTCACCCCAATACAGCAGTGCTGTAGGCTCTATTCTCTGGGAACGGTCAGCCCATAAGCTTTGCCCACCATGTAAGCACACGGGAGCAGCTGGCACCCTTTATTTGGGGGTAATAGTGAAAAATCAGAAGCCCCGAAAACTCGAGACCTGCCCTGACTTACTGGTGGTAAAACATGTCTTCACAGAAAGCTGTATTAAAGTGACCATCTCCACTTACGTCTCCTAAACTGAATTAAATTGTCCCAGGAGCAGCCGGTGGAGAATGTCCCTGGTGACTCCAGAAGGGTCATTGGAACGAGCTAGAGTAGACCTGAGAGGAAAGGCCTTCAGTTTATTAATGAGGAATCTCAGAAGAGCGCTGGCTCAGTAGGCACAGGCATCTCTGCCTTTCTGTACAGGGCGCTGGGGGAGAGGGAAGATGCAAGCAAGTCCAGGGGTATAGTTAAGAATGTAGCATCTAGCAAAATGTGACAGCCTCCCTTTCTAGAAGGTGAACTTAGTGAATCCTTGGGAAGGGACCTCTAACAAGTCTGGGCTTTCAAGGGATAAAGGAAGAATGGAACAAAGCCTCTTCTAGTGGCAGCTCTCAGCTAAGAGCCTTTAATATAACCAGCATCCAGGGGTGCCTTGTGCACGCGTGTGCGCACGTGTGAGTGTACACACACACTGGTTGCACATAGGTGTGCAAGTGAGGAACTAGAGCAGGACCACACTGGAAGTCTTCCTTTATTGTGCTCTGCCTTCTCGCCTTAGCACTCTGGTTTGGCTAGGCTTGCAGGGGAGCAAGCTCATAGGATCTGCCTGTCTGCTTCCCCAGCGCTGGGGTTACAGGCACCGGCAATCATGCTTAGGATTCAAACTGGGGTCCCCATGCTTGTAGAGCAAGCGCTCTGAGCTGTCCATCCCCCCATCCCCTGGGGTGTCATATTTTGAGGTAAAATTTCCTAGGCTTGTTTACTTCAAAGTTAGGGGAAGAGGAGAGGCAGAAGACGGCACACACAAACACACAGCAGTCTCCTAGACTGTGCCATCTTTAACATTCAGGGAAGCCTGGCTCTCAGGCCCCGGGGCCTCCTGTGAGTGTTTGATTCTGCTTCAGTCTGGTTTTAAGTAGGCCTCTGGGTGTCTCTTTCAGGAATCTCCACCTAAGCAAACTGGAAGGGCAGCAGACACCATAACCAACCAACAGCCGCTCCTCAACCTGACAGCACAGCAGGCTTGGAGGGAGAGAGCTCAACACAGATGGAAAACTAAACTCAGGCATAGGGGGAAGCTGCAACAAACAGATATTGGGAAATAGAATTTGGCTTTATTTATTTACTTGGGTTTTTTTTTTTTCTTAAAGATTTCTTTATTGATTATGTATACAGTGCTCTGTCTACTTGTACCCCTGCAGGCCAGAAGAGGGCATCAGATCACATTATAGATGGTTGTGAGCCACCATGTGGTTCACTGGGAATTGAACTCAGGACCTCTGGAAGAACAGTCAGTGTTCTTAACCTCTGAGCCATCTCTCCAGCCCTTGTTTTCTGTTTTAAAAGAGAGGTTCTCTATGTAGCCCTGGCTGTCTTGGGCTTGCTTTGCAGACCAGGCTGGCCTCCAACTCACAGGGATCTTCCTGCTTCTGCCACCCAAGTGCTGGGATTACAGGCATGCATGACCACACTGGGTTCTTTATTTTGTTTTTTTGAGACAGGGTTTCTCTGTGTAGCCTTGGCTGTTTAGGACTCTCACTGTAGACCAGACTGGCCTCATAGCAATCTGCCTGCCTCTGCTTCCCTGAGTGCTGGGATCAAAGGTGTGTGCCACCATCCCGGCTTTATTTTTCTTTTTTCAAGACAGTGTTTCTCCATGTAGCCCTGGATGTCCTGGAACTAGCTCTATAGACTGGCCAAACTGGCCTTGAACTCAGAGATTGGACTGCCTCTGCCTCTCAAATGCTGGGATTAAAGGTGTGTGCTACCACTGTCTAGGTTTTTGTTTTGTTTTGCTATTTTTAGACAGGGTCTCAACTCCCAGAGATCCACATGCCTCCCCTCCTGAGTGCAGGCATTAAAGGCATATGATACCGCACCCACTTTAATTTTAATTTCTTAAAGAAAAATTTTGTGTGTGTGTCTGTATGTATGGAGGCTGTGGAGACAGCTTTTAGGGGTTGCTTTTCCTCTTCTACAAGGTGGGTCTGGGGGATCAAACTCAGCTCATTAAGCCTGGTGCCTGTGCCTTTACCCAAAGACGAACTCAGCAGCCCCAATCTTGATATCTTTGAGACGAGGTTTCTCTCTCTAGCCCATGCTGGCCTCCAGCTCTCCAGTCCTCTTGCCTCGGCCTTCTGAGAGTTGGATGACAGGTGTGTGCCACCGTGACTGCCTAGGATATTGTTTTAGTCCAGGAAAGGGCATGAACGGAGGAAGGTGGCATCTCTAGGAGCCTAGCTAATTGCAGAACTCCAATAGGCCTTGTTTTTTGGGTTGTTCCTATCAATATTAAAAGATTGAGCGGGGCAGTGGTGGCGTGCGCCTTTAATCCCAGCACTTGGGAGGCAGAGGCGGGTGGATCGCTGTGAGTTTGAGGTCAGCCTGGTCTACAAAGCAAGTCCAGGACAGTCAAGGCTACAAAGAGAAACCCTGCCTCGAAAAACAAAGCAAAACAAAACAAAACAAAAAAGATTGTTGGGCCCTAATGTAAAGGAGTTCAGTGTGATTCCATGCGGTGAATGTCCAGTTGCAGTCATCACCTCACTGGTAGGTAACCTGTGCTGGTTAAGAAAATAGGGCTGGGCAGGCTGCGCTGGCCTCCGTCCAGGACCAGACTTCTGCTTTGTACTTACAGTCAGCTAGTCAACAAATCAGCCAACTCCTTGCCTGCCTGCCTCTGGCATGGGGCCTGGACACCCAGAATGCAGCCCTTCTTGGGGGGTGGGGCATATGCTGGAGAATACTTACCTGCCCAACGGCTCTGCACTTCCCAGTCTGCCCCAGGCCTCACCCTTCTTTATAAACATGCAGGCCAGGTGGAAGCTGAGGATCAGAAGCCTGGTTGTCAGCCCCACCTCAGCTTGGGCCCTTAATCTCACTGCTGGCCCCCTCTCTCCGGTGACTCAGCCTTCAAGTCCTCCCCACGGTGTGTCCTTCACACCTTGTGATAAGGCCCTTTTGCTCTCACCTACACCCTCGGGTGCACCCAGAGTGCTCTAGGCTCTGCTTCAGAGCAATATTCTCTGAGGACCTCTTTAAAAAAAAAATAAAATAAATAAAAAATTCATGCCAGGTCACACCCAGACCGGTTTTATCAGCCTCTCTGAGAGGGAGAGCATCCAGTTCCACACCCATGAGTAGTTTCTGAAACTCCTCGTATGACTGCAGCCGACCAATGGGAGGAGGGGACCAGCGCTCCACAGGGCAGTGAGAGCAGAAGTAGCTTGTGAGAAATGCCAGTTGCAGACCTTGCTGCATTTTAAGATTTCCCCAGGGATTCCCAGAACTGTCAAGGATCAGGGACACCATCTTCTGCTGGTCCACGTACACTGCCAGGGATTTTACATACACACACACACACACACACACACACACACACACGCACGCACGCACACGCACGCACGCACGCGCGCGCACACACACACACGCCCCATCTCATGTAATTCTCACATCCCTCTCAGAAAGTATGCTTCTTTGACAAACAAGGAAACAAACCTGCCATTCCTCCTTATTTAATTAGCACCTATGGGAGACTCGGGCTAAAATCAGGTTAGACAGAGGTTAGGGAAGGGCTGAGAGGCTAGTGGAATGTGGCCGTCCACCTCTTCACTCACCAACTGTGTTTCTGGGCAATTTCCTCAGCCTTTCTGAGCCCGGGTTTCTTCTTCAGAACAAGGCTAATTAATAATCATATTGCATAGGGCTGTGGTCATGGCTGGGTGAACTTCCCTAAGCCAAGTACCCACCAGCCCTGGGACTAGGCTAGAGCAAGAAAAGTCAGCATTATAACAAATAAAGCCACGGAGTGGCAGTGAGGAGGCTACAGGCTGAAGAGCGAGGAGGGCTCGGCTCAGGGCCGGAGCGTGCTCTGTCGGGAACCTGAAGATGCCCACTTGAAGGTGCCCACCCAGGCTTTTGGGTCCCCGCCCATCCTGACCAATGCAGAGACGGGTTTCGGGTGAACCCTTTATTGGTAGCATGGATCTAGGCACTAGACCGCGCTCTTTCCCGGCTAAAGCCCTTTGTGGCTTGGCGAGACAAAAAATCCTCCGCAGACTCTGTCTCAGAAAGATGGGTCTTGCTTGTGTTGTGGCCTTAGGCGCGGCGAGCGGCGGCGCCCCCTTCTGGCAGATCCGAATACTGAAGCGCCCGCCCGCCCAACCCGGCTAGTGGCTAGGTGGAAACAACGCCCCAGTGCGTGATCTGAGGGGGCTCTGGGGTCCTCCAAGCGAACAGTTGTCTCCTGTAATTTAATCGTCTCCCCCGAACGCGTTGCTAATTAACTCCTTTCTTTGAGAGCCGCCACACTCTCTCCCCTGCTGTTGTGGATTAATTACGCTGCGCTAGCGAGGGATTTCTCAGCCTCGGCGGGCTCCATGGATGTGCCTCGCCGCCCAGGGCTGGCCCCCTTTCCATCGCCAGGCTCTATTGCTCCTGTACCCTGTGAGCAATCTCTACAGTCTGAGACTAAACACAAGAACAGCTTCCTCTTGCTTGTGCAACCTCTGCAGCTCCAATCCATCGAAATCAAACTTAGGCTATTTCATCTGTCCAGTTCTCAAACTATGTACACCCTCTTAGGTTCGATACCTGCTGTTTTATCCATTGTCTACAGCATAACACACTAGGTGGAAGGTTTGCGACTGGACAGGGTGGCCCAGGTCACACAGCACATCCACAGCACAGATTGGATTAGAACTCAGCTTTCCCGAAGCTCTTGGATCTTGAGGTTTATAAACTCACGGGTCTCTCAGGGCCAAACAGGTAACGGTGTAGGGCAGCAGTCTGTGGCAAAGTGCATCATGCTTGCCTTTTTAGGGGTCATCCCAGGCACACGGTACTCAGTGTGGTGATCTTGGGGGTGGAGAGCACTGACTGGCTGGAGTCCTGTGAGGCCATTGCTCAATTCTGCCTTTGCTTTCTGCCCTGCTGACTTGCCGCCCTTCTTCCGGTGGCAGATCCTGGAGATGTCCATAAGCAGCGCCCCTCCCACGGTTCCTTCCCGGAGCACCCCTGGGATACCACCTTGCCCTATTAGTCCAAATCTTGCCGAGCCTCTGGCCCACCCCGTTCTAGCTCCCTACCTAAGGAGGCATCTCATTCCAAGAGGTCTAGTGGCAAATGCCACCAGGAATTTTGCTGGGAGACACTAAAGGCAAGGAGTAAAGGTGTCACAAGCAGGCAGGAGAGGGACCATTCAGGGACTGGGAGGGCCAGAAGAGGTTGTGAGCAGGACTGCCTTTTGTCTCGAAGGCTTCATAGTGCTGAGACCAGCTCCTTACTGCCTCGCTGGGATTCCAGTTTGGGGCAGTGTGGGCCCCTTCCTGCAGAACTTTGTACCTTCGCTGTCCTCAGCCTGGAGTCACAGCAGCAGTCAGGTAAGGTTCTGCGGGAGGCCTCTTTCCCAGCATGGCAGACTAGCTTATGTAGGGCAGTCTTCTCTGTCAGCCTAGTCCCAACCCCTCCATGCCTCCTCTACCTGAATCTCCAGAAGCTACGATAGTGCCGGCCCTTTGACCTTGTTACACTCTGTAGGGATGCAGCCAGAAGGCGTTTGGGGCCTTTCCCTAGAGAAGTGTCATCCTAGAGCCTAGGAACTGGCTTTTCCCCAGTGCAAGTGGTCACTCCCCCCAGTCTGGGGAGGCCTGGCACACCTCTTTCACCAGGAGAACTGGCAGAGGCAGAGCCTAGCTCTTCTGTACCACTACTTCCGGTGCTGGTCTAGCTGTTCCCTACACCATCTTTAGGGGGGAAAAAACCTTGGAGAATACAGTTATAACAGAACTTCACAAGGTGGCTATGGGGAACAAGTTAATTAACAGAGGTAAAGTGTATGGATGACAAGGGTCAGGCAGTTGGGGGATGCCCAGCTAATGCCACTCATCATTATTAATCCTATTAATAAAAATATATCATCATGGAGTTGGGACCAAGGACCCCCACCCTCTCCATCCCTGCCCCCTGACAGTATGTGGTGCAGGTAGGCGACAAACTGTGGGGATTTAGGCAGATGGTCCGGGACAGGTTCTGGCTCAGGTGAGGTGAAGCCATATTGAGGACTGGACTGATATAGGGCAAGGTGGGAGACATCTGGGCCACCAGGACACAGGACACAGAGAGCCACAAGGGAGTGTGCCTTGGCAGGCAGGATGAGGGCAGTGACCACAAGAAAGGGGCAGCCCCCACAACTTCAGGGTTCTGGTCTTTTCATACGTCATTGTGGTAGGAAGGCTCCTTTCTACCTACCCTGTTTGTTGAGGCTAGGCAGGAAGGCAGGGTTGGTAAGATGTTCCCATGAGATCCTCTTTGGCCACAGGTTGTCAAGAGATTCTTTATGGTCTCAGCCGAATTCATCAGCAGCATTGGAAAGACCCCCTCAGAAATGGTTTCCAATATGGAGGCCATATTCAGACAGCAATCGACACTTTCCTTAGCCAAAGGGCACCATGAACTGAGATAAGGCATGGTTTCTCTCTCTCTCTCTCTCTCTCTCTCTCTCTCTCTCTCTCTCTCTCTCTCTCTCTCTCTCTTTCTCTCTCTCTCTCACACACACACACACACACACACACACACACACACACACACACACCAAATTAATCTGAGATGAGTCAGGGTCCTTGGAGAGGATGACCCAAGGAGATGATCCCTATGGCTGCAGGACACAGCCCCACACCCCAGTTGTTTTCTTTCTTTAATTTTTTATTTTTTGGTTTTTCCAGACAGGGCTTCTCTGTGTAGCCTTGGCTGTCCTAAACTTACTTTGCAGACCAGGCTGGCCTCAAACTCACAGTGGTCCACCTGCCTCTGCCTCCCAAGTGCTGGGATTAAAGGCGTGCGCCACCACGTCCGTTTTCAAACCCTGCCTTGCAGTTCTCAGAAATCACAGGAACCTCCATGTTCTCATAGCCTTCCTTCCTCCATTCCCACCCCGAAGCCCTGCTTGCCTGCCTGGTATGCGCCTATGTATCCTGCCTGATCTACAAGTTGCCTCCTCTGGGAAGCCTTCCAGCGCACCCACGTCTGGGGGTGGGGAGTGGGGGGGGGCTGTGCTGCCCTCCAGGCTTCCGTAGCACCTTGTCCTCCCATCAGCCTGCTCCGACTGCTGAATCACAACCGGCTGCAATTTGTCTTCTTTCCCGTGAGCTCCCTGCGGTCCCATTCATCTTTGCTTTTCTGGTTCTTGGCACTGCGCCTGGCACAGAGTCAGCATCAGCGGACGCGTGAGGAATGAGTGGAGTAACTGGGCCGGCACTGTGTACAGTCAGAGTATGGAGGGTAGGAGGAGAGGAGCTGTTTCCCAGCATCTCCTGCCCCACACAGCAGGAGGCTCACGGGGCGGCAGAGATCTAGGCTCCTCACTCCAGCAGTTGGATCCTTAGTCCCTTCGCACCCTTTCTATCTTTAATTTTTAAAAACTTATTTTTTTTAATTGTGCGATTGTGTCTGTGTATGTGTGTTGGTGGGTCTCTGTGTATCATCTGTGCACATGAGTGCTGGAGTTAACAGGTGGTTGTGAGAGCCGCCTGATGTGCGTGCTGGGACTTGAACTCAAGTCCTCTGGAAGAGCAGTTTGTGTTCTTAATCATTGAGCCATCTCGCCCACCCGTATTCTTCCCCCGTCCCCTTTTTATCCACATGGAGGGCCCATCTCAGCTATCCCCATGAGTGTCCCTGGAAGCAGAGCAGGAGCACTTGGAGGACAAAGGGCACAAGGAGGCAGCAGGGCGGTTGAAGAGCAGGCAAAGGCACCGGCGATGGTGAAGACCATGGAGGTCCTAGGGAAGGACATTATTTCCTGGAAGCTAAGGGCCAGCTTGTTGCAGCAAAGGGGCCATAAGTTCAAGGTTCCTCAGGTTTACTCTCTTCCCAGAGTATTGTGTGTTTCTAGACCTAAGAGTGAGGCTGCTTATACCGGGCTTGCCCAGCTCTAAGGTGTGAGTCAAAACAGAGTACACACACTGTCTGTAGGGGCCGGGTATTTAGGCACTGAAGGAAAGAGGCAGGGGCCTTGTCCATTACTGAATGTAAAGCCAGAGGACCCGTGGCTTCTTTCTGAAACAGGCAAATGTCCTTTACCCAGCTTTTTTTTGGGGGGGGTCAAGAGTTGTGCTGCAAAGTGTGGCCTGCAGATGCCCCCCCCACCCCGAATTTCTTCCTCAACCAAAGTCGTAAAGGAGGGGCTAGTTAACTATGGCATTGTCAGCTGCTCAATCAGCCAGTGATAAAAGCAAGTGCTCTTGTGGCCCAGATCCTCCGTTCTGACCTCCCTGTCCCACCCAGTGTCTCTGCCAACCTGTCCTTTGAAGTCACCTGATTTACTCTGTCTCAATCTGCAGGCCCTCTTGGGCCCTCTCTCTGTCGTGCCATGTGGTCTGAGAAGTGCCTCTGATCCCAGCCCACAATGCCACCTCCACGTAGATTATATGGCCACTCCACCTCATTTCTCCCTCCTCCTCTATCCTCCAAGACTACTTTTTCCCCCCCTCTTTGCAGTCTAGTACTGATCCTGCCATTCCAAAATGTCAGTGGCTGTCTATTGTCCCTCAACAGTAGCTTGGTGTTCAAAGTCTCTCCTGCTCATGTAGCTTTCACTCCCTCTCACTGTGATGGTCCCTGTAGCCCAAGGCTCCAGGCACATTCCCCTACCAAAAAGCACTTCTCCCTTTCAAGCTGCCAAGATCTCACCCATCTACCCAGGCCTGCACAAAGGGAACCCCGTCCCCCATACCTGACAGCTGAACGTACACTCCGTGCCTCTCTGAGCTCTCTCAGGAGCCTCTCCCAGAGCAAAAACTCCACAGCAGCAGAGGCTTCTGAGCATGCAGTATGCAGAGCACGGCACCAGGGAAGTAAGCCCTCAGTAGCAACTGTTGAGTGGTGACGATGTGCCTCACGCCACCTAAGTGTCAAGGATACCGGGCTAAAACGGGTGGGTGTGATGCTGGCCTACAGATGGACAGGCCTTGCTCTCTAGAACATGCTAATGATGGGCTGCCTGGCCTCTCAGGGTTTGGCCTGCTGGCTCGTGGTAGCTGGGGCTCTGACAGGTCACACAGAATCGACACTTGCCCTTTGTGCCCCGTTCGTCCAGGCCTGCATGCCTTTAGGATGCTTCAGAGGTTCACACCCTGAAGAGACTGGCATCCTCCTGGTTGCCCCCAAGGCTGACAGCCTGAGAGGTCAGGAGGCTTGTCCTCAAGCTAGGTTGCTAGCTGAGATGATGGAGCAGATGGGCTTCCACCCTCTTCCTCACCTACCCCTCTGTACCAAAGAGAAGAGGGAAATTCTCAGATGAGATCTCTTATTTGTAGTCTCTGTGGTCCACAGACCCCAGGGCCGTGGACCTACTACCCAGAAGGGCTAAGAGTCACACTACCACCACACACCAGTCACAATGGACATGGTGTATGGGAACTGAGAGGAGGTTGAGGTCCTGGATTAAGGTCACATTGTTCAGTGAACCTGGGGTCTCTAGGGAGGAGCCAGGGTACTGGAATCTTACCCAATAGGACAGAACCATTCGTTTGTTTTTGTTTTTTTGTTTTTTTAGACAGGGTTTCTCTGTATAGCCTTGGCTATCCTAGACATGCGTTGTAGACCAGGCTGGCCTCGAACTCACAGAGATCCTGAGTGCTGGGATTAAAGGTGTGTGCCACCACACCTGGCCATTCTTCTTTATTATAAATCAGCATCAGTATATACCATCCCCCCAGCCCTGCCACCAACCAGACAGACAAATCAAATACAGTTGGAAACCACATATTTTATTGATAGTCTTCATTAACAGCGCACGGCCATGTGCACAAGGGCTACTCAAGTACCACACCTTGGCAGCCTCCCTAGAGCCACTCCTCCTTGACAAGTGTTTAAGAGCTGGCTACCGGAAGTTCTCTCTTTCCCTCCAGGATGTCGGGCTCCACGGTACTGAGCCTGGACAATGCAGGGCTGGCTTTCAAGCTTGAACTTTAGGGTCAAGAGAGCTTCAAGGCCCAACCTGTCCAGCCCTCTCCCCTCCCTTGTTTCTTCATGCTGCTAAAGGGAAGGCTTTCCTTCAGGCCTGTGCATCTTTTCCCTCCAACAGGCTGGCTTCAGTGACTGCCAGGAAAGCAGGGTGGAACTCTAGGAATCCTCTGCCCTTGATGGTAGGGCATTTGGATTGCTCGTGACCAAGACTCAGTCCACAGGTGATGCTTGATAAATATAGGCAGGATGAACGGATGGAGGATGAACAAATGGAGGCCTAAAAAAATGAGTGCTGGAGGGAGAAGTATGAGCAGAAAAGCCATTACTAAGTTTGTCCTCTGGAGGGCGCCAAAGTAGGGCCTGCATACTGTCCTCCTGGGCTCTGTTCAAGAATTCAGAAGCAATGGCTTGGGGACACTGTGGCCACCCACTGGACACTACAGATCGTGGGCTTCAGCCTCAATGCATGTATAGATGTTGGATTGGCCATGGTACCAAGTCAGGAGAGGGTCTTTATGTGGCTCCTACTCCTTCATATGCCCCAGGAGTCTGTCTGGTCCTCTGGGTCTCAGATCACAAGGCAGTACCCCCATCTAGAGCTAGTCAAGATGGATTGGCAATTACACTTTAATATTTTATCCTTTCCACAA
Source organism: Acomys russatus (assembly GCF_903995435.1). NCBI lineage: Eukaryota > Metazoa > Chordata > Mammalia > Rodentia > Muridae > Acomys > Acomys russatus. Next base: position 96,827,569 of record NC_067137.1, read on the forward strand.
ACTCCTCAGGGCTGACCGTGACATCCAGGCTTCTCTCTTCCTCTACAACTGCCTCAACCTGGTCCTTACACAGTTATACACCCCCCTGTCCTCCCCTGCCAGCCCCTCTCAGCTACTGCAGACAACAGGAAGTCTTCTGAGTGGCTGGATAGGGTGCAGAAAGTCTATGTTATGATTGTTAGACCCTAACCCCTGCCAAATGAAAACAGCTAACTCCCAGGGGTCTCTAAAGATCTTGGCCCTGGGCCCAGCAGCATCAAAGAAGACATTGGAATCAAGGAGTGGAAAGGGACCTCTAAATTCATCTAGAACAAACTAGTACAAAAATCTTTTTCACGGCACTCCTGGCAGATAACTACCTAGACCCTGTCAAAATTCTTCCAGAGATCAGCGCTAACCCCAGGTAGTATTCACACTGGATGGCTTTGGCTGCAAGAGACTCAACCCACTTGCCCCTCCCTTTTTCCCCTCCAATACTCACTTCTCCTCTGTGCTTTATAACAACACTCCTCACCTTCACTCCCTCTTACACACACACACACACACACACACACACACACACACACACGATTATAAAAAGCTATATAGAAACACACTTCCCTCATTACTTATGAGTAAGTAACTCCCTTTTCTCTCTCTCCCATCTTCCCTTCCCAATATCTAGCAAAAATCTAGAGCCTGGAGATCAAAGGGAGAGGCCAGAGGAATTCTAGGGAAAGGAAGGATGGATCCAGCTCACTCCTGGGCTGTGCTGTGCTGGGGTAGCCAGCTAGGGCAGGCTGGGCAGGGAACAGCATTACAAAACAGCAGGTCATTGATGCTGTCTCCAGGGAATGGGCCTTGTACGTGGATTGGGCAGCAAGTGCCTGTGCTTCTCCTGACACACACACACACACACACACACACACACACACACAGACACGCACATTTACTATCCCTCCAGGGGCCAAGGGTGTATTGCCCACCCCTTCCCATTTTCACTAGCAGTTGGCAAAGCTTACTCGACTGCCACTCATGCATGGTGACTGGACCACTTACCAGCCTCCAGGTCCTGTGGAGTCTCCTGCCAACAGCAAGAAGATAGTCTCCACCATCAATAGGAAGAGAAGGGCTTTAGCAAAAGCAGGAATGACCTGAGACATGAGAGTAAATGGTCCAGGAAGGGGGTTGGGGCAGAGGCAGGGGCAGGGGCAGGGGCAGGGCTTCCTAGAAGAAAACTGGAAGCAGAAATACCCTAACAATTTCGCAGCTACCTACCTGGCTGGACCATGAGCATCCTAATGATGCTCAGGTAGCCATTTCCCCTCCATGTCAGGATGCACCTGTTACTATAGCCTCTGAGGGTTGAAGACCTGGGGTGGATATGAGGCCCTTCCTAGGAGAGGGTGTGGTTTGTCGCAGGTGGAGACAAGGGTGCTGTTGTCTTATGTTCAGGAGGAACTGAGACAGAGAAACGACAGGAGTGCTTGCCCGCTCGCTATTTGTCCTGCTGCTTCGAGCTCTCAGTGCCGACATTGAACATGGGGACCAGCAAGCCCAGCAGCCACCTCTTTCCGAAGACCTCCTGTAAATTCTTGCGCCAGGGCCGTGCTCTCACTGCCATCCCCTTTCGAACCTGGTAGCGGGTCTGTCCCCGGAGGATCAACAGCAGCTGGTGGCAGCAGAAACCGGCGCAGGCCAGGCCCACAGCAAACCACAGGTAGAGCATGAGGATGACGAACATGTCAGAACCGAGGACAGCTCCTGCGGGGGAGGGGAGGAAAACACCAGATTACACCCAGGCCACGTACCCAGGCGCTCAGCGCACAGGGCGCTTTCCCTGCAAGGCAGGGATAGAGGCTCAGGAGTTGGAAGTTGCGATTTGTAGCAATCTCAGCTCTGCAGTCTGGGAGACTGGGGCTGAGCTCCTAGCCCTAAGTTTTCCTTTGTGCTGGTGGCTCCTGAAGAGAGGGCGGGGGGGGGGGGGGGAAGGGGTGAACCGGGGGCCTGGAGAGATGAAGAAAAAGCTAAATGAGCTCACCGAAAAAAGCCCTAATTTCTGGCACAGCCTAGACTCTGCACATTTCCCTGCACAATGCCTCGCTTTCTGGATTGGAAGTGGGGTGGGGGTGGGGGTAGGGGTGGGTTCACAGGAGGAAAGAAGAGCGAGCTTAGGAACCTAAAGAGGGACCTGGCACCTGGGGGGCTGTCTAGACTGCAGCCAGTTCTCCCTGAGAGACGGGGAGCACTGTCTGGGAGGAAGTGGGAAACTGACAGCATGATGGAGAACCGGACCTGGTCATGGGAATAAGTCACGAGCTCAGCCTCAAGGGCAGCACACAGAGCCGACTTAGAGAACAATTCAGTCATTAACGTTAACAAGAGAAGGAGACACTGGGACACTCAGCCAAAGCAGTCCTGCCAGTTAAGTCCGCGGACTAAGGCGCCAAAAGGCCCCTAAGGCCATCATCCGTTCAGCACCCTGCCACGGGACAGCACCTCCTCCGCATGATCTAACCCCTCCTCCCCCCCAACTTCCTGTGGCTGTTTTTAAAGGTCCACATAGTAAGAGACCTCACGTGTCCTCGGAGTTTGAGGTAGAGGGACTGGTCCGTGCTGAATTTGAACCTCCCAGCTGTGTAGACTTGCACAGGTTTCTTAATTTGTCTGCGTCATAGTCTGCTCATCAGCAAGATGGCTATAATAACGCGTCTTAAGTTTGCATGGTTGCAGGTGCTTGGAGTTGCCAGCGTTGAGATTTACACCCAGTGCTGAATGCCATGGCTCAGAGGAGGAGACTACATCCCCAAATGGTTCAAGTTTAAATCCTAAGACCCTCAGGCCTTCCCCCAGCTTTCCAGGGCTTGGTGTCCTGTCTGGGCTGCAACTTTGGTGGCTGCAGTAAACCCATCTACCTTGGCATGCTTTGCAGCCAGAGCAGTGGGCTAAGCATAGAATGCAGGGGTCGGGGGGGGGGGGGAGGGTGCTTTCTCATCTCTTAGCTGGCAACCCAACATCACCTTCTTCCCAGAGGCTCCGGGGGCCTGCTGCAGGGATGTCAACGTACAACCTAATCTACCCACATAAATCGCCACTGTCTTCCCTTCCGCTTGCCCAGCCTACCTCTTCCACGGCTGCAGTTTCCAGACTCCAGAGAAGTAAGCATTAACACCTGTCAGTCTGAACCACGATGGATTCAGCAGCCAAGATGAATCAATGTGCTGGCTTGCTCACTGGAAACCTATTTTCTTCAACCCTAGGAGCTTGGGTAGCAAGATTCTCTTTGCAAAGTTAGGGACAAATAGGTCCGGCTGCCTGGAGGACAAAAATCGTGTTCCAGATGGCGTTTAGTGAAGCCCCTCCATCATCGTTGGGGATAGCAAAGAGACGGACTCAAGTGGGGCTGGGCCATCCCCTGACCCACTTTTTCCTTGTCAGTACAAATTAGCTTGGGCAGCCATGTGTAGAACAGAGACTCCTGGGGACATGGTGCCCTTCCAGTTTGAGGAATACTGATGTGCAAGCTAGCCCTCAAGCTAGGATGTGAGAGACTCAGAGCTGTCAAGCTCACGCTTGCCTTGCAACTCAGCCCCAGGAACAAGTCAGGCAGATGGAAGCCATTTCCCACAGGTTTCTAAATCAAGGCATAAGGCAAAGACCTTTTGGCCTTTTGTTGGCTCCATGCAGCAGCTACAAAAGGCTATTCTGGGGACCTGTTTTCTTTCTTTCTTTCAAAGTGTTTGAAGTTACCTGGCCTGGCTGCTTCAGTGCCTCTAAACTATATAGCAACAGATCCTTGTTCAGAAAAATGACAAAACTTTCTTAAAGGCTCTGAACGATTACATCATCTAATTTTCTCTCTCCTTGCTCTCCTGCCACACCATCTCTAACTCCTGTGCCACCCCCACCCCAGCACATTCTGTAATACATCTGGGCACAGGCAGTCTCCCTCCTCCCAAAGAGGCCCACTCAGCATGAAGCAAGACCAGATAGGCAGGGTGGCAGAGCAGAAAAGAATGAACCTAGGACCCAAAGCTGCATGGCCCAGAAGCACTTAACCTGGCCGAGCCTTTGGCTTCCAGCCTTAAAACAACCAACCAACCAACCAACCAACCAACCAACCAAACCATAATACTTGTCTCCTAGATTAGCCCTAAGGATTGGATGCAATGAGACCTGTCTAGTGGGATACAAAATAGTTATTTAATAAATTCTACCCCTCCTTTCCTCCTACTGGGACTTCTAGTGGCATCTACCATGGCTACTAATCCAAATGCCATGGTACATGTCAAATGGTGTCACCTCCGTTCTCAAGATAATGAGGCTTGCACGGGTGACACAAAGCCAAAAGGAAGGAAACTTTTTCAAAATTCCTCGAATGACCCCCATTCCCTTACCTTTGACACTACCCGAGGCTTTGGAGTCAGTGGCCAGTAGCATTTTAGAAGCCCCTTCCCTGCCCCCAACACACACATAAAGGCGGGAGGCTTTCAGGGCCTCCTCACTCCTAGTCATTTCAGGTGCTAGTGGCAGGTCTCCATCTCGGGTGAGGGGGGTTGATTTCTGAATTAAACAACTGCCTTGGTACAGCCTCCTGCCTACTTGATCTGAGCAGCTGAGAGGGTACACTCTGGAGCATTTAGACTGGAAACTGGGGAAGAAGAAGGGAGCTCAACAGGGGAGTGTTTGCATGTGGAAAGGGCCAGGGGCGGATGTGAAGGGAGGAGAGGCAGAGATGGATCTGGTGGCGAGCAGCCTTGAATTCCCTTTCTCAAGAGGGGATGGTGAGAGATGGCGAGACTCATTCTGAAGCCAGAACAGATGCCTGGGCCCTGAGGTGGGCACGAGCTGGCTCTCCTTTCCCATCAGATCCCTTTCTCCCATATTTCCCAAACCTAGCACATATGGAGAGGCCTCACGCCCAGACTTAAATCAAACAATTTCAAGGGCTTCCTTCTGGAACCACCAGCCATTTTTATGGTTGGTGAGACTACTTGGGAAAGGATGTGCGATCAGGTTCTCTGGCTCTCTCCATCACCCCACCTGCCTGCTCTCACACCCCACCCCCAGCCCACCCACCTGCCCTCCCCACTTCTGCTTATTTCAGTCTCTGGCAGCCTCCTGTGCCAGCACCAAGATCCAGAAGGCCCCAGAGCTCCAAGTTCTGGACCCATCTTAGCCACCAGCTCTCTAGGCATTTCCCATGGCTGGTCCTCCCTGGGCCTCTGGGTTCCCACTGCCAATGTCATGATAGGTCTGTGTCTGGGAAGAGCTGAGCTAAAGATACAACAAAGGCTAAAGTGAGGGCTCCCCTAGGGTAGAGAAAACAATTTCTTTTTTCAAATGCTCAGTCTAGTGCCGTCTAGCCCAGGGGTCAGGACAGTCTGGCTTGCTGTAGAAGTAGCTGTCTTTTTTTTTTTTTTTTATCATCCTGAAAGGTCCAGTCAATGAGTTGGGAATATGGACACTGGAGAGGAACATTAAATTGTGGTTTAGGCACCTGGATACAAGTCAGATACAGCTACTTTGGGGGAATAAAATACTAGGTAGGTCATTTAGTCCTAGCTAAGACTCAGTTTTGTGTTTAGTTTTGTTTGTTTAACCTGAGAAATGGACCTAAGAACACCAGACACACATCCTTGTGTGCACATTACTAATTATAGAGATCAAATTGGTCAGAATCAAAAGTCAAGGTGAGCAAAGAGTGGAAGGAAATGAAGTAGGGAAAAATGCCAGGGCCAGGTAAAAATCAACTGCTCTTTGAGACAAACTATTCAAAATACAGCCCTCACCATGGGCTCATGTGCTCTCCAGTATGAGGACTCATGTGCCTGGCTCTAACAGGTATCAGAACCTTCCAGAGGGCTAGATCCCACACCAGGATGGATCTCTGGAGTGTGGACTTGTAGCCAGTGAGGTGGCTCTGAGTCACCTGCCAACCACAGAAGAGTCTGGTGGAGTCACACTTAGTGGGTGTGAGGTTGGAGGTTAGGCTCCTGCTCAGCGCAGCCTGAAGTGAAGTTTGGCCTCACTATGATTGCTTGGTCAGAGCTCCTGAAGGAGTGTGTGGGTAGAGCTGAGGTCCAGGCCAATGGAGAACATAGCACGAGCTCTGAAGAAACATGCTTGGCCTGAGAAGTATACAGCCTGGGTACCATTATTTTACGAGTAACCTATAGTATGAAGGATGAGGAGGGTGGGATGTCCGACAAAACAGAGCATGCCCAGTTAATATGAACTGCTCATAGATTACAGTTTGTTTTCTCGTTATGCCTCCTGCAGTAGCCGGGACGTAATCATACCAACCAATTGTTTGTCCGACCGTTTGAGCTGCGTGTCCTCCTGTGTTTTTATTTGAAAAAACTTTGGGGTTGGGGTTGGGAGGTCTTGTTTGCGGAACCTGCCTGCCAAGACCCACTCACCAGAGAAGAACTGGCTGACTGAAGTGGGCAGGAGCGTGAGGAAGGCCAGAGGGTGGGCGAAGGAGACGGAAAGGACCGCTGAGATGTAGGCCACTCCAGCCACCATGGAGTAAAGGCAGGCCAGTGAGGTGTAGAGGCAGAACAGGATGAAGTTGCGCATGTTCCTGCTGCCGATGCAGTTGCCGGTGAAGAAACAGTGATGGTCGTGCCTCAGCGTGACTCGGGAGCACACTCGGCAGAAGTGAGTGATGGGTGGTGGGCACTGAGATCTCTGGGACGAGGTTTCCTGGCAGGCACCCAGGTCGTCTGGGGAGTTCTGGATGACCAGGACGTAATTGCCCAGGGCATTGGCTGAGAGGAACAGGAAGAGCGCCCCGTGAAGCATGGCAGGCGAGAAGAGCGTGGTGGCTGTGGGGTCCTCACGCATGCTGGGCAGGAAGAGGAAGAGCTGCAGTACGAAGGTCACCAGGGAAATGCAAAGGAAATAGGCGGGGGCCACCACGTTGAGCAGCCGCAGGGCCAGCATCCTCGGTTACATTCCTAAGGGGTGCAAGGAGAGAGGAAGCCTTACAGGGTTGCTCACGGTCATCCTGGCGTTCTTCACCTGGGTGGACCATTTGGAGGACTGTACACAAACCTCCCAAACTTTGCCCCTGGGATCTCACTTTCTGGTTTCTCTAATTTGGGATCAAGAAGGTTAGAGACCCAGAGACCACAGCTGGCCAGATCTACTTCAGATAAGTCTCTGTTGCCTTGGAGTCATGGAGGTCAGGCACAAGGAGGAAAGGACCTGTTTGCAGTGCGGAGTGATTGTATATGGGGGGGGGTAGATAAGGGAGGTTTAGGAGCTGTGGGGGGAGGAAATGCTACTGCATTACAGTAGTGGATACAACCCACTTTTGGGATCTCTGGCTGAAGCTTCCCTAGGAGAAAAATAAGGTTGGGAGTGGTGGTGGAGAGAGCCGGTTGACTCTCAGAAATCCTGATTCACCCTGCCCCCCCCCCTTCCTATCTTCATCAGTGTTCTGTGTCCTCACAGCTTACCCAAAGCTCTCAAGTAGCTGTGCTGTGGACCATGATGTATGTTCCCTTGTGTGTGTCCATACGTGGTGTGTGTGTGTGTGTGTATGTGTGTGTGTGTGTGTGTGTGTGTGTGTGTGTCTGCAGCCTGCCACCCGGCTTTTTCTTAAAAAAAAAAAAAATCAATTAAAACAATTAGAACAGTCGATGCAGTCACACGTGTTCAGGCGCTGAGTAGGGTGGAGGTGTAGCCAGAGTCCCTGTGCCACTGGATTCTGATCAGTTCATTTTCCAGCCACTGGTTGCCCTGACTATTTCTATAAAATCTTTGCAAAGAGTGTTTTCCTTTGAGGCAATGAAATTGAAATCCCCCATTCGCACCCGCCTTTCGCTTTCCTGGCGGGAGAAACCCAAACAATCCCCAAGGCGCCGAAACCCTTTCGATGCCAAGAAGCCCGTCCTGGGCGGACTAGTGGATGCTTGGTAGCTTTTCCTGGGATGACTTCACACACAGGGTCAAACGCAGCTCCACCTCCTAACGGCCCCGAGCCCCTGCCCAACTCTGATACCGCGGGGGAAATACGTTCCGTGTGTCGAGAAGAACTTTCCAGTGGTCTAAGTAATCGGCCAGAAGGAGGCAGGAGAAAAGTTCTGGAAAGGAGGCTGCACCCAGGATGGATGCATGCCACGGGGTATGGGGTCCAGGCTGTCATGTCTGGGCTGAGACATTGGTCACCTTGAAATCTTTGCAGGTAGGTGAGTGACTGTGCCTACTGCTCTGGGAACCTGCGGCCTCTCTGTACCTCTGCGGTACAGCTCAGTGAGAGCTTGGGGGTGATCTCTGGGGGATCAGCAAGCCCCCCAGACATGCATCCCTGAAGGCCATGGGGGCGCTGCCCACTCCACACAGCCCTAGGTACCGGGCTCCGGTAAGGGAAGCAAGTGTCTTCCCGGCGCCAGTCGCCAGGGGGGCGCGGGAGCAGCCTCCAGATGCGCCGTGGCTCTGGGAAGAAGGACAGGGGCTGGAGGAGTGTGGGGCGCCGGGTAGGCGGCCGCAGCCGGGGCCCTGCGTCCCTCAACCGCCAACAGAAGAGTGGCCGGCGGCGGCGGTGAGCGTGGGGAGCTGTCCGCTCAGCACCGGCGCCCGCCTCACCGGCCTCCGAGGGTGCCACCGGAGCCCTGCGGACCCAGGCAGCGCGGGCACCCTCTGGTTCCTCCGCCACTGCCTCCTGGACATTCAGGCAGCCGCCCCCCAGAGCGGCCACAACACCGCAGAGGGCTGGGGAACGAACTCACCGAGCTCTGGTCGCCACAGGAGGAACCCCGGACGCCGGCCCTGGTCTTCCCCGAGGCTGCAAAGTTGTGGGCTCGCCTGACCGGCTCGCAGCCTCCTCACGCTTCGTTTCGGGGACTGGGCAGGTAGCGGGGGAGGGGAGTATGGGGAGGAGGGAGCGGGTAGCTGCCGCCCTCCTACTTGGGCGCCAGAGAGTGGGGGCCAGGAGGCGGCGGGGATGGCAGCTGGGCAACCCCCCCAGCTTCGCCACCCCTCCCTCCGCTCCTGGGGGCGGTGCTCTGGCCACTGGCTCAGCGCTGAGGACTTGCCCCCCACACTGCCGCCCTTCCCGCCACCCCCTCCCGCCCCCAGGGCGGATTGTGGCGCCCTGCCTTACTGCAACCCTGAATCCAACTGGGAAGTGGGGATTCAGCCCTGAAGCACATGCTTCAGCCATAACCTGACCTCCCTTCCTCCCCTCTTTCTGTTTGTGACCCCCTCCCCGCTGTCGGCTAGGGCCAAGGAAACCTTGTGTGTAGGTGTGTGTGTGTGTGTGTGTGTGTGTGTGTGTGTGTGTGTGTGTGTGTGTTGGGGTGGGGTGGGGTGGGTGATGTTAAGAGCTCAGTTTACCCATGAAGATCAGCATTATCTCAGAAGGGCTGTGAACTGAGGGGTGGGAGCCAATCCACCTGGGTGTGGATATCCACCCCTCACCGTTGACTGGGTGAGCCTACATTCCAGTGTATTTTGTAGATCAGAGGACTGAATGTCAGTAGTTGTAAAGCCTGCTTGGGATGAAGACTGTTCTGTGTCTTAGGTCAACATCATTAACAACCACAGATTGGCCCTTACCTCTGTAGCAGGCACTGTGCTGAAGCCAGGACAGGATAGCTGCAGTAACCCTCCAGTCTATTCCCTGAACCTATCTGAGCTCCATTCTAGGGACAAGAAGGTGACACTAAGTCACATGCCCAAGGTCATGCAGCAGGTGAGTGTGGCCTGGATTTGAACCTGATTCAAGCACAATGTTCCTCTTCTCAGCTTCTGCCCACTTTAGTGTCACCTGGAACCCAGGGGGCAGCGTTGGTTTGGGACAGGGGAGGACAACAGGGCTTTATCCAGACACGGAGCTGGGACCCGAAGCTTCTCCTGCCCCTATCTCCTTTTCACACTATTCTCATGTGTGCACCACGAGATACCAATGTATGGCAAACCCCCCCCCCTCTCTCTCTCTCTGTCTCTCTCTCATGTGTGTATGTGTGTGCGCACCTATGGATGTAGGGGGAGCCTAAGACCATGAAACATTACAAGAATATCAATGCTTTTACTAGCCTCAGTTTCCCAAGCTGTCATGGCTCCCATTCTTGCCTTTTCCCACTCCTCTGTGTTCAAACAAACATAATAAATGCTTATTGCTATCTCAGCTGGTTGATTAAAACGAGCAATCCTTTGCAGTGAAGGCCATATGCTGATCGGCTTAGCCTCTATTTTTGAATCATCAGGCACTGTTTTCTCTGTATTTTATCAGCATACATAAAAATAAAAAAGGGGCCAGGAAACCTTTTCACGTTCTAAAAGAATCTTATATGTGAGAGGAAGAACAGCATGCCAGGTGGTAGCTTCTGAAAGCACGGTGGCCCCGGGACAGACACAAGGAAGCACAAGAGGTCATTTTCTTCCCTCCTCCTCACCCCACCCCACCCCCGCCCCACGGCCCAGCAGCTTTGTATCACTAGCTGCCTGGCCCCCTTGCACAAGCTCTGTCTGCCTCTCACAGAGGCTCGGGGTGGAGGGGGTCCAAAGGGCTCAGTCTGAACCATAGTGACTGAAAATCCCCATTCCTTAAATACCTTGAGAGTTGGGCATGTTTCTAATTTTATTTTGCATATGGGTGTGTGGGGGGAAGGTGCATGCGTGTGTGTGTGTGTGTGTGTGTGTGTGTGTGTGTGTGTGTGTGTGTGTGTGTTGTGTAAAAGAAGGAGCTACGTGAACGTGGGAAGATGTCAGTGGGGGAGGAGAACAGCCATCTAGGAGGGAGGAGATGAAAGGTTCAGACAGGAATGGACAGGATCATTATTTATTTAGAAGCCAAATTTATCAACAGAAAAGGACATTAGAGCTGAAGTTCTAAGCCCGGTGATTCCTGATCCTTTGGCCCCTTGAGGAACAGAGGGAGGGAAGAAAGAGCCAAATGCTTCACCCCTTACAAAACTCCATAGGGAGGGCAACTTGAAACCTCACTTTGATTCTGGCCCCAAGATAAGCAGATCATACATGTTGTCACTTAGAGGCCACGTGAACTGAAGAGGCGATTTAACCTCTGCATTCTCACCCGTAAGTCAACAACAATGTCCATGCTGGGGATGGTGGCCAAACAGCATGCTGTGCCTAGAGGGACACTGTAGCACTCTTCTGTCCCTCTGCCTCCTCTCTTCCTTCTAGGCTCTAAGCTCTATCGCTCTATCTTCTCCCTTCTAAAATGAGAATTCCCACCTTGTATTAGAAATATTGGGGGGAGGAGGCATCTGGGAGTCTCCTGGAGTAGACCAGAGTAAGTCCTCTGATTGATGAATCCATACTGGTCTCTCCGGATAAGAATGAATTGTCTGGGTGCTGGATACACGGCTAAGAGGTTAAGAGCACTGGCCGCTCTTCCAATGGTCCCGAGTTCAATTCACAGCAACCACATGGTGGCTCACAACCATCTATAATGAGATCTGGTGCTCTCTTCTGACTTGCAGGTGTTTACATGTAGACAGAACACTGTATACATAATAAATAAATCTTTTTTTAAAAAAATGAATTGTCAGCCGGGCGTGGTGGCGCACGCCTTTAATCCCAGCACTCGGGAGGCAGAGGCAGGCGGATCGCTGTGAGTTCAAAGCCAGCCTGGTCTACAAAGTGAGTCCAGGATGGCCAAGGCTACACAGAGAAACCCTGTCTCGAAAAACCAAAAAAAAAAAAAAAATGAATTGTCTACTGAGGACACATTTGTCGTTGATCTTCTGTTGTGCCACCATCTACCCTGGCAATGGTCTTGATCTCACTCTTCACAGACAGTGTCAGGAACAGTTTCTAACCCGCATTTCCCACTCCCCTTGTCATCACAGTTGAGCTGCGATGGTGGTACCTGCAGGGGTTCCTGGGCAGCTGGGGAATCAAGCAGGCACCTGATTGCTGCTGAGCCCTCCCCTGGAGATGTGTGCTGTAAATCTTTCAGTTTAGAGGTATTATTTGAATGAACTAAATTCCCTTCCAAGTGGCAATCATCCCATTTTACCACAGAATAAATGTAGTATCCGGAGGAAGAAACACCATGAAGTGAGCAGTCAGTCACTTCTCCCTGGGGTGACGGATCCCCCCAACCTTGTCTATTGGGCTCCCCACATGTTTAAATGGAGGCTGCTCTCTGATGCAATGAGTTGGGGGTGAAGAAGGCTTGTGGGGTCATGTTTTATTTTTATGCCCTTAGCACAGGTAGACTGTGGAGAATGGAAACTGGGGTCTTGAGGTTAACCGGTAGTCTGAAATTAAGACGGTAATAGATATCCCTCGGCAGGATGCTCTCCAGCTGACAGCCAACCACAGCCACGAACAACCACAAAGTGCTTCCGAGCCTCAGAAGGGCTTAATAAGAAGATGCCATCCCCGGATGCCCGGATTTGGAAACCATCTTAATGTGATCTTCACCTCAGTCACTGGAACACATCGGAATTGGATTGTCACAGAATATCTACCTAGAGGTGCTACTTTGCCAGGGCAGCCTTCATTTCAACAGCAACTGCATTACTTTGATGTAATAAGATAGCAGCTTCACAAAATTAAAATTTTCATTCCACGAGTCTCTCAATAGACCTGTAAGCTAGCCGGGAGGGAAAGCAGTATTAAACCCATTTTTCTTCTGAGAAAACTGAGGTTCATAGATTTGCCGCAGGCTAACCTGTAAGCCGCGCTTGCGTCAGATTTAAAATGTGATTTGAAAAGCTGGGCATGATGTGCATTCCTGTGATCTCAGGACTTGGTGAGTGGTAGCAGAATATTCAAGACTACAAGGCCTTTCATTCTCTGCTCATATCTGGTTCAGTGCCAGCCTGGGTTGGTACGACTGTCTCAGAAAACCAAAGCCAAAACAACAGGCCAACCAATAAGTGAACTTCCTTCAATATGATTTACCAATACTTGCCTTTTCTGGAACATGACACTTGCATAAAGAAATCAGATGGGTCACATGCTTTCTAGATAAGGCCTGCCCTTTATCTAAAACTGTGCTGCTCTTTGCCCGTGCTCCGCCTACTCTGAAATATGTATCCCCAATAGCTCTTAGCACCACGTGATCAAAGATATTATCTGCTTACTGTTTACCCCTCTTTATTAGAATGCCACTTCTTTGAGAGCAGAATGTGGATTATTAAGCCACCCTGTGCACAGGGTGTCATGTGTGTAGTAAGTGCCCAGTACACAGCAGCTGCCCATGTAGGAGTAGATACTGGGCAGGACACTCATCGGATGCCCTCAGGTGCTCTGCTGTATGTGATGCCAGAGAAGGCAGATGTGACACAGACATAGATGTTCAGCATCCAGGACCAAATGTCAAGGTAGAAGCAACAGGTTTGGATGACAGATAACCCCACCAGCCCTCTCTGATGATAGAATGGATGCCTCGGGGTGAAAAATCTTTGCTTAGCTTGGAAGAGCCCTCTTTGCTGTGCTTAGACCTCAGAAGGATGAATGAACTCTTTCCCCGATTAGCCACGCTTTTCTGGGACCACTTAGGCAGCCCTGGTAGGGATGCTGATAGCCTGGGACCAGCAAGCAGCTCAGCTCAGAGGTGGAGGGTGGTAGCAAGATTAATTGGCCCTTTCATCTTGTAGCATGCAGGAGGCAGAGGGAGTGGGGGGGCGGGGGAGAAGAGGGAGGTAGAGAGCAGGGCAGAGAAAAGGGACGAGGAGAGGAGAAGAGTGGAGATGCAGGCCTGGGCTTGTCTGGCACCCCACAGTCTATGTCTTCATGATAGAGGAAGTTCTAGAAGCACAGGGGGAAGTCGCTGGCCTCTGTTGAGAATCCTCCTGTGCCAGGTGTCCAGGATGGGAAGGAGTGAGGCAGAAGGCTGACATCTCAATTAGAAGGGGAGGGAGAGAAGGCCAGAGCAATGAGGTCACTGCAGTGCCCTTAGCTGTTCAGAGGCAGCTTGGATATGTCCTTGTGACCATAAAGCAGCAGGCAGCACACACATGGCATCTCTCATCCCTCCCACCTCATTTTTCTGTCCCAGAGAGGCCGGGGCCCAGGAGAGAGACAGTGGGGTCTGCTGATAAAAGCTTAAGCGTTTGGTGTTCACTGACCTGGACCAAATCACTTTATTCTTACTTGTCCAACCTTGGGTGAGTTCCTCTGCCTCCCCGAGCCACCAACTATATCTCCATTAAAATGTGAGCCTAGCTGGGCTGTGGTGGTGCACGTCTTTAGTCTTTAATCCCAGCACTTGGGAGGCAGAGGCAGGTGGATCGATGTGAGTTCGAGGCCAGCCTGGTCTACAAAGTGAGTCCAGGACAGTCAAGGCTACACAGAGAAACCCTGTCTCAAAAAACCAAATTAAAAAAGGGGGGAGGGAAGCCTATCAAGAGTTTAATTCATTCATTTTTATTATCTGCTTATTATTTATTTTGAGACAGCATCTAATGTAGCCTCATACTGCTGTAGCTGAAGATGACTTTGAACCTCTGATCTTCCTGCCCATACCTATACTGGGGCTACAGGTGTGTGCCTCCATGCCTGGTGCACATGATGCTGGAGATCAGAGGAGGGGCTTTCTGCACTCTAGGCACACTAGGCAAGCACGCTACCAATCAAGGCACATCTTTAGCCACCATTATGACTTTTAAGTAGCGAAGAAGTCATGTCAGGAATACCTTCCCTTTTACCTGACATGGCATCTAGCTTGCTGTCCGCGTAGTCCTGTCTGCTTTGGGATGCTTACTGTGGGTATCGTCGATATGCTGTGTCTTTCTACCCTTTTCTCTTTTTGAGATAGAATCTCACTAGGTGAAGCTTTGACTAGATTCACTCTGTAGACCAGGCTGTCTCCAGCTCATAGGTCCTCCAGCCTCTGCGTCTGAGCCCTGTGAGAAAAGGCATGTATCCCCACACTAGCGGCTATATCTTTGTTTATTGCCTCTCTCTATCAATAACTTCAACGGCAGGGCCTTACCAGGCAGCAGTTTTGTACCCTATACCCAAACAGAGTCTGTCTTGGTGTGGGGGAGGAGCTCAATAAACCTTTGAATGAATTACAAATAAGTACAGTTATAAATAAATAAAAAAAAAACTGTACCTCAATATCTGACTTCTAAAAGTTAGGCTTGAGGGGCTAGTGAGATGGCTCAACGGTAGAGAGCATTTGCTGCTCTTACACGGGACTTAGATTCTCAGCATGCATAATATGGCTCACAACCATCTTTAATTCCAGTTCCAGGAGATCTGGTGCCCTCTTCTGGCACTGGCATCAGGCATACACTGCATATGCACATACATGCAGGCAAAACACTCACACACACGAAATGGAACATATATATATATGTTAATTAATAATGATAATAATTAATATATATATTAAGTTAGGCTTGAGAAAGCAATGAGTAATCAGAACCCAAGCAAAGGCACCTATTTCCTCTTCTTATTGTGTGCCAGGCCAGCGGGGTCGGGAGCTAACCCTTGCTTATATCCCTTAGTTCTTACCACAGCCCTGCCTAAAGCAAGCCAGACTCCACCAGTTATACAGAGGAGAAGCTCAGAGAGGCTCAGAGATTCGCTCAGGTGGTGAAGCTTACTGGCAGCAGGAATGTGCTCCAGGGCACTTGGTTCCAAAGCTCAGGGTTCACGGCACGTGGCTCTGTGCCTCTCCCATGCCAGTCTTCACATGGTGTGGAAATAACTAGCTTCTTTTCTTATGGAGAGGTAATAGATCCTGCTGCTGCTGGCCTCAAGTCAGCCTTTTCCAGGGACACAAGGTGGGAGGGAGACAGGAGGTAGGATGGGTAAGTGGCCAGAGTTCAAAGCACACCAGCAGCGAGGAGTAGAAGTGCGCATGGGACCAGAGAGTGAAAAGAGAAGAGAGGGAGCGAAGAAAGTTCTAGATTAAATGCTGACGTTCAAGTTGAGGTCTGTGTATCACTTGTATAGTCTAAAGCAAGAATCGGTTGTCCTAGCCTTTGTTGTTGTTGTTGTTGTTGCTATAACAACAGACCTGTGCCTGAGTGATTTGTAAAGAATAGAAGCTTGCTTAGCTCATGGTGGAGGCTGAAAAATCCAAGAGTATGGTGCTGGCATCTGGGAGGGTTTCTTGCTACACTGGGGTACAGTGAAGTGTATCTTATGGTGAGACAGAATCGATGTGGCAGGCAGAACTCTCTTTTGTCATAAAGCCACTTTCATAACAACCCACTGATCCATTAATTTACAGATTCTACAAAAAAAAAAAAAAAATCCACTAAGGTGGCTTCATAACCTTCCAACCCTAATGCATGGGAGGATAAAGTTGCAGCACACAAAATACGAGAGCCATGTTTAAAGAACAGTGTTAAGCTCTCTGAATCTGTTTCCTGATCTGAAAGACAAGGCTTCATAACAACTCTGATTTCATGGGGCTGCCACACATATTAAACATAGATTAAATTTTTGCAGAGCATGTGGAAGAGGGGCTGTATACAGCCACTACTGTAATTATCACTGGGTTCCATAGCAGAGAAAACAGTGTCTAAATTAATATGGAGGCTTAATGGAGCCAGTCTAGGATGGATGCTGACTCTGTGATGAAACAAGACCCATACTCTTTCCATCTTGTTGCTCCTTCACTTCTGTTGCCTCATGATCCAGAATAGTTAAGCCTGTCTTCTCCATTTGCTCATATTCTTTTCTGGAGGGGAGGGGCAGACAGATGTATAGTTGATTTTTTTTTTGTCAGTGTGACAGGATATGCAACAAGAAGCAGCTTAAAGGAAGAAGAGCTTATTTTGATTCCCAGTATGACAGTACAGTCGATCTTGGAGGGGAAGACATGGTGCGAGAATAGTTTCTAGCTGTGATGGCAAGAATTTGAGATGCTTGTTGATGAAGATCAGGATGGAGAGAGGGAGAGCGAGTGAACAAGAAAGAGAGGAGAGAGGAGAGAGAGGAGAAAGAGGAGGTGGGGGAGGGGAGAGAGAGAAAGACAGACAGAGAGAGAGACAGAGAGAGAGAGAATATCAGGTTAGAATCAGGCAGAGCTATGTCCCCCTAAGACCCTCCACCTAGGTCTGGCCTCCAAAAGGCTCTACAGATTTTACTCACCTGGGCTTGAAAGCCAACGGTCCTGTGACCCTATGCCTGTGTCCCACGGCTTCACGTACCATGTCTGCTGGCAACCACCACACATATACGACATGCCATTCGTGCTTACTGTTAAAAATGTTCAAGGGGCTGAAGAGATGGACCAGCAGAGAAGAGCACTGACTGCTCTTGCCGAGGACCTAACTTCAGTTCCTAGTACCCACAAACACCTGTGATTCCAACCCCAGGAAGGCCCAATGTCTTTGGATTCTGTGGGGATCTGCACGCACGCACATGCCACCCATAAGTAAAAAATAAATATCAAAACACAACTTTCAAATATAGGTAACCCGGATCAGCTTGTAAGAAACGACTCCTTCCAATCTGTTGCGGTTTCATCAGTCACGGAAGGTGTGAATATAGTCTTCTATTGTTAGACTATCACAGCGTTTGTTCTGCCGGGCGTGGCCTCTGATGATTCCTTCTACACGGAGCAATGGTTAAAAGCTTTCAGGGCTTAAATGCAAAGGAAAGCCGCTGACAGTGAACACAGGAAGCTTGCTGGTTTCAAGTTAGATGTTTCTAAAAGGAGTGTTATAGGGCAATGATGAAAACTCGACAATATTAAAGCAGAGTAGGAGACAGTAGGTTTTACCAGCATTCCAGCCCCGCAGAGATGTTTCACAGCACTAACAAAGCAGCCTTCAAAAGTGATCCAGATTTCACTTGCTTTATTCTATTTAGGCCATAAAGGCTTTCTTTTAAAGCCTCGTTTATAATTCTCGATCTAAAGTTTAATTTCTTAAAAAGGGTTTCCGAGACAGGGTTTCTCTATGTAACAGCCCTGGCTGTCCTATACTTACTCTGTAGACTAGGCTGGCCTCGAACTCACAGAGATCCACCTGCCTCTGCTTCCCGAGTGCTGGGATTGAAGGCCTATGTCACCACACCAGGCTAGTTAAAGTTTAATATTTTTAAAATTAACTTTATTTAATATGTATGGGTGTTTGGCTGCATGAATGTGTACCACATGCTTGCAGTTCCCATAGAAGCCAGAAGGGGACATCAGATTTCCCCCTGGAACTGGAGTTACGTACCTCATGTGGTTTCTGGGAATCAAATGCAGATCTCGAAGGGCAGCCAGCGCTCTCAACCATCTCTTTAGAACTTTGTTTACAATTCCTGACATCTTGTAAGCATAAAAGGAAAACAGCTAAGCTAGGCTTCGTGATTTCATAAGGAGGACAATCCCTAAGCCCACAGATTTGTCATGACAAATCATATTTAACCCAATATGGGATATTGTGTTGTACAGAATACACAGAATTTGAAGAAGTGATCAGAAAAAGTGAGGTGTTATACTTCAGCGGTGGCAGTCAACGTAAGCATCAGTGTTATAACACACATGTGCGCGGCCCACAGCACTAGAGCCAGGTGGCTACTGCTCAGCCTGGGGGGGCGGGGCAGGGCTCCTGCACTGCAATGTTAAACTCTGAAGCCTGGATGGCCACTCCAGTAAGGATGTCACCTGAGCCTCAGCTCAGCACTGGTCTTGGCACTGGACCATCTGGCCCTCACTCAGAATGTGCAGTACATGCCTAACTTTAGATTAGTCCTAACGTCTATTATTAGTGACACTGCGATGACTGTCCCCGCACAAACAACACCATGAGTCGCATGACTATTTACTTGGCTGACTTCCTAGAAATGAAATGGCTGGGTCAAAAGGAGCTGTGCTGTCCAACCGCCCTCCGGAAAGAGTCCTCGCTTCTCCCTCCCCACACCTCCCTATAGAGGCGGGAGACAGGGGAGGGGCTTGTCTCTAGGGACCTGCGTGTTCACCCCCTGGTGCTTGGTAGGAGGCTGAATCTTTCAGCCAGCTGCTGGAGCCCCCTAGGGCCCATCGCCGGTACTGCAGCTGTGCATATTTTGTGTTACCATTATTTCCAATGTTTGTATGCAGTACGCCGATCCTTTGGCTGCCTCTTGCCCATTAATCACTGGGCAATGGTACAAAGTAGCCATGATGGTCTCGTTTCACAAATGGGCAAAAATCTCAGAGGGTCAGGTGGCCCCGTCTGAGTCCTAATAGAGGTTTCAAGGGTCTTGACCAAGCAGCTGTCAGCAAGCTTTCCCTTGCTGGTAAATGAAAGCTCCTGTGCTTAGTCCCCAGCCATGCAGCCTTCTTGGAGATACAAGGATCCTCAGCCCCTCCAGGTCTGCATCAGGTCTCACCCAGGGCAAACAGAGGAGAACAAAGACCCAAGCCTACCGAGCCTGCGACTGAGCCTACACCACACCATCGCTTAGTGGCCACCCGGTATCCAGAGATCGCTAGTTGTTTGGGAAGGGACACACACTGTAGCTGGTCTCCCAGAAGGGACCCTCCTGGGGTATAGGTGTGCGACTCAGGTCTAACAGTTGCAGGGGCAGGTCAAGTGTTGGCCATGGACTCTCAAAACCCTGAAAATTAACCATCTGCCCTTGGGGGCAAAGGAAAGTACAGGCTATATGCTGTTCAGGGTCTGTGCTTCATGATTCTAGGGGGCATTTTTTTCTCCACATTTACTGTTAAATTGATTTAGTACTATGCTAACTCTCCCAGTAGATGGCAGTAAAATGTCTTTGGTTAAAGGGTACCCTCTCTCTCTCTCTCTCTCTCTCTCTCTCTCTCTCTCTCTCTCTCTCTCTCTCTCTCTCTCTCTCTCTCTCGTGTGTGTGTGTGTGTGTGTGTGTGTGTGTGTGTGTGTGTGTGTGTGTGTTTGGGCAGAGCTCAGCAGTTTGTCTCCCAATCCTCCACACTATTGCGAGATTGTCTGACAGCCTTTCTGTCCCTTGCCCGACCACTTCTTCCCAGCCTCCTCACACCCACAAGTTTGGGGTGGGGGTGGGGTGGGGGGTTCAGTGCTCGGCTGAGAGTTCAGAAGAGGAGTGTGCACTGAGAGTCAGATTGTCCCCGGTACAGCTTTTGATCCTAAGGACAGAGCTAAGTTCAAAGCTCCTGCATTCCCTAGTGAGTGACCCGGGCACGTGACTTCTGAGTCCTGGATGCTGCCATTCTCTTCTGACAGTTTGAGTTGTGAGGAGCAAAGGCTAGCCCAGCTATCACTAGCTATGAAGAGCCCCTCCCCCTCCACCCCAGAGGTGTCCTTCCGATGGGGGAAAATGCAAAGTCACTCAGCTGACCCTGAAAGGATGTGCTGTTTGGCTGGGAGGCATCAGTGTCGTCTGTGCCACCCCACCTCCTTTCCCCTCAGTCATCAGGTGCCTCTGCCTCTGCTCTAGACCTAGCTCAGCCCCTCTTGTCCCTGGTCCAAGCTTCCCAGTTCCTTGCATCAGTCAGTCAGTCTGCAAATATTTATGCAGCAACTGCCATCCTTTTCTCACAGCTTTCCAACTCATGGTCCACATGGCTGCTCACAAGAAGGAGGGGCCCAGGGCTGGCTCCTCTCAGTTGGGGCACTCCTTACTAACTCATGGCAGTTACATGTGGCTGCCATTGCATGGGACTTAGTCATAGAACCAAATCTAGGCACGGCAATGGCTGAAAGGGATAAATCTTTCCTCCTAAACCCAGCTAAAAACTCTACCTCTGACTCCTAGGGAACAGGACAGTGCTTATGAATGGGCCACACTTTGCTGATGAGGTGCCACCTCCTGCTTGTGGAGGCCCTGTGTGTGTTTCTAACCACAGAGCCCTTGCTGTAACTTAGCAAAAATAAGAACCGAATGATTAAAACATTACAGAGGGAGAATTATTCACACGCAACTCTGGGCCATTTCCACTCTGCATATAAATGTGTCGCCATTGTCACCATGGCCAGTGTTTCATAGCTGAACCCCAGGCTAAGCAGCCTACAGCCTTGTCCCTACCAGTCCCGGAGTGACATCTCGGTCTCAGTGTGAACACTCCTCTCCTCACTATCTCTTTCTACTCTGAAATCCAGCTCCAGGCCCTGCAAGGGTGGGAGCGCTGCAACGGCAACAGCAGGGGCCGGCGACTACGGTTGCCTTGGTGAGCCGAACAAACGGTTTCTGTGCTGCTGTTAGTCATAACGCCCTGACCTGCCACATGCCTTCTTCTTACTTATGACAGCTCTTGCTGGAGAGAGGCCTACCTTGTCCTTTGCTCATTTTTTAAAAAAACAATACTTAAGTTTCTGCTGGTGGCTCCTTGCAGTAAGAGTGACTTGGAACCCTTTAGCCCGTTAGGGTGTATAGGGATGACCCCAGTAGTGACTGGTTCTCACAGACAGGTTTCTGTGTGCCCCAAGGCCAGCCCCACACTTCCGGGGTCCTAGGGCCTGTTTAGCAGGTGAAGCCGAAGGCATGAGGCCCCAGGAATCAGACTTCTGACTCTAAGGCCCATGATACCTTCATGTTTTATCCACGATGGTGGGACTGTTGGTGGGATTTCACACACACACACATGCACTCCCACTCACAGACACAGACACACAGCTCTACATGTATATGCACACCTCAGTTCAAATTTTGTAAAAAAAAAATAGGCGTAGCGTTGCAGGCCTGAAATCCTACAGCTCCTCGAGAGGCCGAAGCAGGAAGGTTGAGAGTTCAAGGACTGTCTGGGATAGAGTGGGATGACGTAGTGAGACGCAGGCTCAAAGTGAGGAAGGCGACTGAGGATGTAGCTTCCCAGCAGAGCACTGTGTGAAGCTCAGGGTAAGACCCCAGCACAGGGAAGCATAAAGCCCAGCAGTACCCTTTACGGCTAGGCTAGGCGGCTGAGCTCTCTCAGGTCAGACAGCCATGGGGTTTACTTTTACAGACTGAACTGTGATTTTAAACAATAGCCATGGCTTCTCACCTTCAGAATGTGCAGTCGGGCACATGGAAAGGGACCACAAGCAGCTTCTTCCACCTCCATCCTTAGTTGCCTATTCCTCTCGCTGCAGGTGGTGGTGGTGGAGGTGGTGGTGGTGGTGGTGGTGATGGTGGTGGTGGTGGTGGTGGTGGTGATGGTGGTGGTGGTGGAGGTGGTGGTGGTGGTGGTGGTAGTGGTGGTGATGGTGGTGGAGGTGGAGGTGGTGGTGGTGGTGGAGGTGGTGATGGTGGTGGTGGTGGAGGTGGTGGTGGTGGTGGTGGTGGAGGTGGTGGTGGTGGTGGTGGTGGAGGTGGTGGTGGTGGTGGTGGGGGTGGTGGTGGTGGTGGTGGTGGTGGTGGTGGTGGTGGTGGTGGAGGTGGTGGAGATGGTGGTGGTGGTGGTGGTGGTGGTGGTGGAGGTGGTGGTGGTGGTGGTGGTGGTGGTGGTGGTGGTGGTGGTGGTGGT
Organism: Acomys russatus; assembly: GCF_903995435.1. Lineage (NCBI taxonomy): Eukaryota > Metazoa > Chordata > Mammalia > Rodentia > Muridae > Acomys > Acomys russatus. Next base: position 96,849,857 of record NC_067137.1, read on the forward strand.
GGTGGTGGAGGTGGTGGTGGTGATGGTGGAGGTGGTGGTGGTGGTGGAGGTGGTGGTGATGGTGGGTGGTGGTGGTGGTGGTGGTGTGGTGGTGGTGGTTGTGGTGGTGGTGGTGGTGGAGGTGGTGGAGGTGGTGATGGTGGTGGTGGTGATGGTGGTGGTGGTGATGGTGGTGGTGGTGGTGGTGGTGGTTGTGGTGGAGGTGGTAGTGGTTGTGGTGGTGGTGGTGGTGGTGGTGCAACCATTGCCTTTAATTTATTCTACCTTCTTGAGGACTCAGCCTGCAGACAAAAGCCCGACCGTCACAATCATCAGCGCTCTGGTTCCTTGCATGCCACTGTCCTCCGTGACTGCTCCCCATCTTTGCATGCACTGGAGTCCCATGTGTTGAATGCCTGCACTGTGCCCCATCATACAGCTGCCCCGTCATTTATATGATGTCATATGTTCTTCCAGATGAGCCCAGATTGTTTCCAGCTGCTGTTTCCTGTGGTCCCTTAGACGGTGTCTCAGCTCTGTCGAGACCACATGGGTGTGCGCATCTGTCACGACCTGGTATGAATGAGAGCTGGGTCAGCGCTCCATCCCTTACTAAATCTGTAGGTGAGAGCCATGGGCACACCGCCCACCAAGGTTAAGGTGAATAAATCCATTGTGCACTGGCAAAGTGGGAATCCTGTCACAGGCAACTGGAAGGAGCCAGGGAAAGCTTCATGCTGCCTGGGAGGAGCAGCCCCTCCTAAGGCCACCAAGGGGAGGTGGCAGGAGGTGGCCTCTAAGTTCTTGGCCCTAGTGAATAGGGTGAGAGATTCAGGCCCCTGTGCCAGCCAGTACGGGTGCACCAGGGAGGAGATGAGGGGTTCTGGGGTGCGTGGGAAGCAGGCTGCTTTTCTTGCTGAGTCATTCCCACTGAGCATTCAAGGAAAGGAGCCAGGTCTGCTTTGAAAAGGAGAGTGAATAAGTGCATGCTACACGCACACACACACACAGACACACATACACACACATGCACACACACACACAAGCAGACACATACATGCAGACATACACACATACAGACACACACAAGCAGACATACACACATACAGACACACACAAGCACACAGACACACACACAGACACACACATACACACACACACACAAGCAGACACACACATGCACACACACACAAGCAGACACACACATGCAGACATACACACATACAGACACACACAAGCACACAGACACACATGTACTCACACATACTACATACACACACAGACACACACAGATATACGCACAGGCACATACATGCACACAGATATACAGACACACTCACATACACATATGCAGACACACTGAAACACATACACACTGATACACACTGACACAAAGACACACATACACCACACACACATACACACACACACACACACACACACACACACACACACACACACACACACACACCACCTTTGCTCAAGGCAAAGGAACCCCTCTCAGCAGACAGCAGTTTTGTCCCCAAAGGCAAGCCGCTGCTGACCCACTCCCCTTCCACCTTGTCTCCGTTCCCTCTCTGTCCTGGCCCACTCCCACCAGTCTTCTCTGTCTCCAATCCTGCCCCTGAGATTACCTCAGGGTGACACAGAACCGGAAGGTTCCCAGGACAATGGCAGATCTGAGCATAATGTCACCTCCTCCCATTTGTCTCAGCTCTGATTTTGAAGTGGGATCCCGTAGGCAGCTGTTGATGAGACTGGCCTTGGGCTGGGGGTGGGGTGGGCGGGGGGGGGGGATGGGGGAGAGGCAGGTCGAGCCAGGCTGGTCCACAGACAGGCACTGCCTGTGTAGGGCACCATGAGTGGGGCTTCAGTAGCTGCTGCACAGTGGGTGTCATGTTCCCTCTCAACTTTTGTCAGCACACAATCTCAACATCCAGTTGTTGTTCGATACCCACATGTGTCCTTTTACGGGTATTTCCATTGCTGGGGGCCTGGTAATAGAAAAGCCCAACAGTAAATGGAAGGAGGGACTCTTGTTGCTCTGTCTGTAATCACAGTCTTTGACTACATTTCTTTAAATCCTCTCTTCTGTCCCTAAGCAATATTCTCCAAACCTTTGCCAGTGTTCTGGTCATCTTCAGTTATTAAAAATCCAGATTAGCCTAGTCCAATTAGAATGTTAAACATCACAAGCAATTATAGGCTCCCTCCCTGCCACGCTGGAGTCAGGCAGGGCTAGGAAGGGAGCCAGGGCTGGGCTGCCCTTTCTCCTTCATCCTTTCATTTTCAGCATTGGAGGTTGGGCCAGGACGAGGCTGGAGTGAGAGCCTCAGGGATGCAGGGCAGGCCTTGCTCCCTGGGCTAGCATCACACAGTGACTAGCAGCTCTGTGGGAAGCTCCCAGGTGGGGTGTGTGGTTGAGTTTTCCTGAGGAAGTGGAGGGGGAGGGGCGGGACGGTTTGTGTATACTTCCGCAGTACCTTCTCAGCAGCACTGATTCTGCCCCCCTCACCCCCCCCCCCCGCAGTGACCTTTACAGGATGGATCCCCAGGAAATGCCTATGCTCTAGCCTGGCTGAGGACAGCACAGGCCCACCCATTGCCCCTGGCTTGTCCAGGACCTCATCCATTCTTGTCTTTCCTGTTTCTCTGGACCACAAGGATGTTAGTTACTCTTCCTTGCTAGGCAGACCCTTTCTTTGATCAGCCAACGCCTCCTTCAAAGAAGGGCCAAAGAGGCTTGACACACAGGTGACTCCAGTGCCGGACAGTGGCCTATGCATAGAGGCCCCATGCCCATAATGGCCTTCGGATTGTTGTATTAACCTGCTATCTTAAGATCCATGATTTTTGAACACTGAAACATTCATTTCTCTTTACAGTGGTTTCCCACCTCATATCATGCCCGTGGCCTTGCCTGTGGGTGCTGTGGGTTCTAATCCACTGAGGCCAGATAGGAGGCGTTCTGGTGACCTGGAGAGCATCGGAGCTGGTTCTGGTCCATAGATGTCCCATGAGGTGCCACAGTCTGTAGAAATTCCCACCTCTCTTTAGACACTGTGACATCTATTGTGGACTGTAGTTATTAACTCCCAGGCAAACACACCCACCACCCAAACCCTCTCTCTATCTCTCTCTACATTGGAGTGGGATAGAGTCCAATAACATTATATATATTGGCTTTTTTTTTTTGAGACAGGGTTTCTCTGTATATCCTTGCCTGGCATGGAACTCACTCTGTAAACCAGGCTGGCCTCAAACTCACAGAGATCAGCCTGCCTCTGCCTCCCGAGTGCTGGGATTAAATGCGTACAGCAACACCACCTGGCTAAAAGATTTGTTTTTACTTTTTTTTTTTTTTTTTTTTAAAGTATAACTCCCATTTTATTTGTCTGAACTATTTTTTCCTCTGCCCCTTCTGTCTTTGCGTGGGCTTTGGTGGAGGTAGTGATGCAGCACCAGCAGGTCTAAACTGTGGTGGGGGTGTCCGGTCCTTCCGGGCCTCACGAGATCGATTCCTGCCCACCTTGCTGTGAATGGCACAGCTCACACAGTAACGCAGCTTGACGTGGAGCTGGGGAAACACATAGGCGCCAAAGACACTGGCTTCGGGGATGTCCCTGACAGCAGCGGCCTCTACAATGTTCCGGATGACGAACTTCTTAATGGCCCTGTCCTTGGACACGCACTGGCGCAGTTTGTGCAGTGAATTGGCTGCATGTGGCCACAGCCCATTTTAGCACAGCTGTTGTTTCTCCTTTTTTTGGTCATCTTGAAGCCAAGACCCGAAAGAGCTATTTTTACTATTTTAAAATGAATGGGTATATGTGCGTGTCTCTGTGTGGGTATGGGCACACGAGTCTCTGTTTTTCATTTAATACAACAAAGATTTTCACGTCAAAATATTCATCTGTGATCAAATTTTCCAACATATATTTCAGGCACATACTAATTCGTGACAAACTTCCTTAAACTCAGAGGCTTAAAGCAATAATGGTTTATTGTTTCTTGCTATGTCCCGCCTACCCTTCAGACATCCCTCTTTCATGTACAGAGAGAAATCTTAGCTGGGTTCCCTCTTGGTGGTGGGACCTCCAGCCTACTTACTGAACTTCAGTCTCACCTGTGAGGACAAGCAGCCAAGCGTCCCTTGCTGGAGACATACAGAAGATCAAAGGAGAGCTACAGTAACCTCTCCCCTAAGTTTGGCATGATGGCTCACACCTATGGTCCCAGCACATGGGAAGCTGAGCCAGGACTTGGAGGGCAGCCTGGCCTAGTAGAGTAAGACCCCCGCCTCAAAAACACAACCCAATAAAATAGTGCTATCTCCCTAGTATAGGTTCTCAAACTGTATGCCATGACCCCTTTGGGGTCAAATGACCCTCTCATAGGAGATGCCTAAGACCATCAGAAGACACAGATACTCACGGTAGCAGAATTACAGTTATGAAGTAGCAAGCTGAGATGACGAAGCATTGCTGTGCCAAAGGGGAAATAAAACAAGAATAATCTCGCCTCAGTATAAAGGCGCTAGTCACCAGACACACTTTCCTGCACACCAATAACCTCCTGAAAATAAGGCCAGGGCTGATGTGCCGTGAGCATGTCTTGCTAGCCTAGGTCAGAGGTGCTGGACCAAACAATGCCTTGTGGGTATCCGCAGCTGACAGCCTGCAGCCAGTTCACTCTAGCAGAGGAGATTCTCAGGGCTTTCCAGAGCCCAAACATCTTATGTCAGTTCTCCCGTTTTCGCTTTCAGAAACTCTAACATTGGAGATATAACAGGACCTCGTGTATTTTTAGACTATGTGATACCTTGCTGGGATCCAGACCAGGGTGAGGTCAGGGCTCAAGAAAGGGTAGATGCAACAGAGGCACGAGGAAGAAGTGAGTCAGGCACGGGGCTGGGGGTGGAGTCTTACAGCCTGAGCCACTGGCAATTGGAGAGGCAGGGAAAGATGCATGTTGTTCAAACCATAGATCATATCGTTTTTACCCCCAGACATGTGTTTTAACTTCCTCTTGGTCATAAATTTAGTCAGTATTCATAAACTGTGACAGAACAGAATTATCTTTTATAATTATTTTCCCTCATTAACCCAACAACCTGACTTTTAACAGTCATGTAGTTCCAAGGACATTTTCCCTGCCGCAAAGCATGACAGCCTGCTCTCAGGTTGAAGCTCTTGCAGTTTCAAGGCCACTAGACAGGAAGAAAACCTCCAAGCCGCCCTGGGAAGATTGTCAAGTCCCAAGCAGTGTATTATCAACTTTTAATAATCAGAGTGATAATTGTCGTTAGGCCCAAGACAAATCTTCAGGCCAAAGCTGCTGTAGTTACTCAATTTTTGCCATAATAGAATTGTTTATATTTTATATATTTGTAGAGTTTTATTTATATGTCTAATCTTGGCATTCTTTTGTTCCTTGGTCATATGATACCTCAGTGGCCCTGTATAAATTAATTTTTTCTAAGAAACAGAGGTCTAAATACTTTACTTTTTTGTTTGTTGTTTTTTGAGAGAGGGTTTCTCTGTGTAGACTTGGCTGTCCTGGACTCACTTTGTAGACCAGGCTGCCCTCGAACTCACAGTGATCCACCTGCCTCTGCCTCCTGAGTGCTGGGATTAAGGGCATGTGCCACCATGCCCAGCTTAAATACTTCATTCTTTTATCATTTATCCATACCATTCTTTGTCCATAAGAGGCTTTACTTATTTATTTATAGGGTCTGGTTTTTCTTTTCTTTCTTTCTTTCTTTTTTTTTTTTTTTTAAGTTTTTTGAGACAAGGTTTCTCTGTGTAGCCTTGCCTGTCCTGAACTCGCTTTGTAGACCAGGCTGGCCTCGAACTCCTGCCTCTGCCTCCCTGAGTGATGTGATTATAGGTATGTGCTGCAGCACTCAGTTTAGGAAGAGGCTTTTATTTGATCTGTTGCCAACTCCTCTGGCTTCTGAATTTTGTTAACCTTTTGAAGTTTACTTTGTTTCGATTATTTTGTTCCGAGTAAGTGCACGGGCGGATGTTCCAAGAGTATCTTGGAGTCAGAGCCTCCTAAGGAGATCTCCGGCATCTTTATCTGAGTCACGACTTTCAGGACGTAAGGAAGACCTTCCAGTACAGCCAGATAAGGATATTTAAAGTGGGAGGGGCATTACGGTCAGGACATTCCTGGGGAAGCTTAAAAGAAGTACTCCTGGAAAGAGGTGTAAATTATTTCCATCAATCCAACATCTCCAAGTTGTACAATATTAAAAGCCCCCAGGCATGCAACACATGGAGATTAAGACCAAAATCGAAGGACAGCACAAAGGCAATCACATCGTATGGCTCAGCTTTGCTGGATCTTTGTCAAGCAGCTGTGCTAGCTTTATGACTTTTGCAGCATGGCTCTTGTGGCACGTGTGGCATGTGGGCCCTTTCTCAGTCCTCCGATGATGATTGGAATGACCAGAATCAAAGAAAGTACAACTCCCAGGTTTACTCTCAAATTGATGATACTAGACCAAAAGCCTTGTCCCGAGACAAAAAAAAAAAAAAAAAAAAAAAAAAAAAAAAAAAAAAGTAAGAGATTGTAAGAATCTATTTGCAAGCTTGAAAGCCAAGGTGGACTCCAATTGAGCTGAACTGATGCTGTAATTTGTTGGTGTAAAGACTGCGTGTAAGAACTGTTCAAGACTTGAGGAGGTGCATCAGACACGCACAGCACAATTTTAGAAATAGCCATTTAAAAGTAAGGCCAATGTCCAGACTACCTCAAAGGCAGTTTCAATTCATTGGTATCTTTTTATGGGTCATATTTTCTTATTTCTTTCACATCTCACTTTTGTTGCTGTTATAAGATAGACATTTTAATTTTGTAACGTAGCAACTCTCCCCTTCTCCAGAGTCTATTACTTCACTTGTTAGAGTTGTTATAGGGTTGCTTAATGCCTTTTGTGGATTAATTTTTGAACTGCATACTATATTGTTATTTATGGCCATGGAAATCTCTGTCTTGTTGGCTTAATGCTCAGCTAGCTAGTGGTTACACAGTTTTCCTTAAACATTTGGGATAATATCTAAAAGCCCGATGAAGAGGAGAAAGAAGATGTCTTGGGATTGCTTTCAAATTGTGTGTTTCCCGTCAGGCTGGTATACCCAGAGAGATGCACCAAAAACCATAGTCAGGTGCCCTAGCCCCGGCCCAGGAATCCTTGTCCATAGCATAAATTCTCAGGCAGTAGCCACAATGGGGGGGGGGGGAAGCATGTCGATGGTGGTTTGATTTCTATATGTGAAATGATTGTTGCATATTGTATTCAGTGTTCTGTGAGCTTCAAACAAAGCAATGCAGACACGGGGTCTGGAGAGATGGCTCAGCAGTTAAGAGCTTGTACTGTTGTTTTGTTTAGTTGTGTTTTTGTACCCCCCACCCCCCGCCCCGAGACTGGGATTCTCTGTGTAGCCTTGGCTGTCCTGGACTCACTTTGTAGACCAGGCTGGCCTCGAACTCACATCGTAGACCAGGCTGGCCTCGAACTCACATCGATCCACCTGCTTCTGCCTCCTGAGTGCTGGGGTTAAAGGTGTGCACCACCACTGCCCCGGCTTGTACTGCTCTTGCAGGGGATGTGAGTTTGGTTCCCAGTACCTACGCTTGGTGGCTCGCAACTGCCTGTGGCTCCAGCTCAGAGGGATATGAAGACTTCTTCTCGGTTCTCTTGGTACCTGAACTTATTTAGCACACACATACAAACATACATGTAAAAGTGAGCAAAATAACACAGGCATTTTGCCCCTCTCTCTATTCTCCAGATCAGTCTAGGTAGCCAACAGTGCTACCCAGAACTCTTCTCTAATGAGTTTTCATTTTACCATATTTTAAAAATTAATCAGCCATCTACTAGTCCCAGTGGCCTCAGATACAAAGGCATTTTTATTATTTCTTAACTAAAAAAAAAAAAAACCAAAACACATATATTATCCTGAGAGTCATAAGGGTTTTTTTTAGTTACTTTTTAAATTAAATTGTTTAGATTATAAATCAATTGTTATCCCATCACTTAGATCCTCCCCTTCCTCCCTCCCTCCCGCTTTCACCCTATTCCTCTCCCCTAGGTCTATGACCGAGGGGGACCTCCTCCCCCACTATATGGTTATAAGCTATCAAGTTTCATCTTGGTAGCCTGCTTATTCTTTCTTTGAGTGCCATCAGGCCTCCCCACCAAGGGGAGGTGGTCAAATATGGAGCATCAGAGTTCATGTCAGAGTCAGTCCCCGCTCTCCACATAACTGTGGAGAATGTCCTGTCCATTGGCTGGATCAGAGTAGAGCTTCAATGTTTACTGCTTGTATTGTCCTTGGATAGTGCAATAGCTTGAACAGACCACCCTGGGCCCCAATCCACCCATCATGATGTTCTTCTTGTAGCTTTCTAGGACCCTCTGGGCCCTTTTATTTCCCCATCGCCGATATTTATCTTACCTAGAGTCCCAGTGGGATGTCCTCACATCTATCCCAATCTCCTGGTAAGTGAAGACTTTCATGGGACACGCACTTTGCGCTAGTGCCCAATTATAAGTGAATATATACCATGTGAGTCTTTCTGCTTCTGGGTTAACTCATTCAGTATGACCAATTCTAAATTCCATCCGTTTGTCCACAAATTTTGGGATTTCCTTGTTTTTAATAGTTGAGTAGTATTCCATGGTGTAAATATCCCACAGTTTCTTTATCCATTCTTCAATTGAGGGACATTTAGGCTGTTTCCAGGTTCTGGCCATTATGAATAAGGCTGCTATGAACATGGGAGTCATAAGGTTTTAAAAATATTATGTTGGCCGGGCGTGGTGGCGCATGCCTCTAACCCCAGCACTCGGGAGGCAAAGGCAGGTGGATCACTGTGAGTTGGAGGCCAGCCTGGTCTATAAAGCGAGTCTAGGACAGCCAAGGCTACACAGAGAAACCCTGTGTCGAAAAAAAAAATCATTATGTTGAAGGAAGCAGAAAATGTTAATATGGAGGAAATTTCAATATTGCATCCTTTGTAGTAGAAACAAAGAAAGGGAGAAACAGGACTGGTTTAATGTTATGACACCTCCGTACATTAACACATTATGCAATTGCTGAAAATGCTGTCTGTACAAGGGCAAGGAGAATTTTCATTTACAACCGTCTTGAATGATCTGAAGATTTCACACAAGGAAATGGCTACTTTCATCCTATACTAAATAATATATGTGTTAAACCCCTCTATTTCTCATAGCATTTCATTTGCTAGCCTTGAGATAGGTACATGCTATGTAGCCCAAGTTGGGCTCAAAGTATTCCTCTTCCTGCCTCAGTCTCCTGAGGGCCTCAGGCCTGAGACAGTTCCCAGGCAGGTGAGATGAAGAAGCACTGGGCTGGAGAGATGGCTCAGAGGTTAAGAGCGCCTGCTGCTCTTCCAAGGGTTCTGAGTTCAATTCCCAGCAACCACATGGTGGCTCACAACCATATAATGAGATCTGGTGCCCCCTTCTGGCCTGTGGGTGTACATTCAGGCAGAACACTGTATAGATTATAAATAAAAGAGCATGGGGAGGAAGAGTTTGGGAAGATGGCTGAGTGAGGAAATTAGCTTAGTGGTTGCTGCCAGCCATGACAACCGGAGTCCAGTCTTCAGCATCCACATAAACAAACAAACAGCTACAGGTGGTAATGTGTACTCCAACCCCAGCATCAGGGGAACAAAGAGAGGCAGATCCTGTCAGCCAGGCTAGCAAACTGAATCATGAGTGAAAGACTCCTTTACAAAAATAAGGCGGAGAATGATCAAGGAAGACACTCATGTTAGTCTCCGCCCACCCCCACTGACACACCTGTGTTTACCGGTCCATCCCTCAAGGCAACAACAACAAGGAAAATAGTCTCCTGGACCAAAGAGGTCAAGCAATCACATTTTTAAAAATATGGTTATTTCTGCTCTTTTCAGGGCTGATCCAGGATATGAGGGATGCTATCACAAAAATGCTGTCGGGCAGGGATGGGGACTCACAGCACTAAAGGCTGAGAGCCAACTGGTTTTCTTCACTGATGTTTGCTTGGTTTGGTTCAGCATTTCCCCAGGCAATGCCAGCATCTGTGGTCCCACAAAGGTCGGCTCTACCACTTTACTTGGCACTTTTGTAAAAGAATAGAGTTTTTGTGATCCTCCTGCCTCCACCTCTTCAGTAAATCCTACTGATATCTATTACCTCAACCAGCTAGGAATAGTCCTTTGCAGGTACCTCTTAAACCATTCTCACAGATGTCTCACCAGGTAGATTGTTGACTTAATAAAACCAATGAAATAATCAAACCAGTCCTCTCAAACAACCGTCATGACCACTACCAATAAAACCTCTACAAAAAAATCAACAATAATATCAACAAAAAGCCCATAGCTTTTAGGAGACCACGAGGGAGAGTATTTTTAAAGACATCAGAAAAGCAAAAGCATTTCTTTCTTTTTAAATTAAAAAAAATATGTATGTGGTGTGTGTGTGTGTGTGTGTGTGTGTGTGTGTGTGTGTGTGTGTAGGGGGTGGGTCTACATGTGCTAAGACATACAGATGGAGGTCAGAGGGCAACTTATGGGACTCAGTTCTCTTCACCTTGTGGGTTCCAGAGATCAAAATCAGGTGATCAGCATTGGTGGCTATGCACTGTCATCTCCCCATGCCATGGATTTTTCCCCCCAGGGACATGGAAAAGTTTTATGATGTAGGTCTGGCTACCTGGAACTCACTGTGTAGATCTGGGATTACAGGCACACACCACCACGTCTGGTTTGAAAACATTTCTTAATCATGATGCAAAGAATACCTTCGAAAAAGGAATAAACACATCTGACTGCATTAATCAATCAAGAGCTGGTTCATTCTCAACAGCTGTAAAGATAATGGAAAGGTAGCATCTAACCGCAGCTCTGAAACCGACAAAATAACATGCTTCAAATCAACGAGGAAAAACAGACCACTCAACCGAAAAACGCATGGGAGGCCTCAATAAATACTTTCCCAGAAGATACCAGGACTTCCTGGGCTGGCTAGTGAGGAGCATAGAATTGGCCACTCTGTCCTTGTGAGTAAAAACCAAATCAACAGACAAAGCAGTGGCCCATCTTAGATCGGAAAGAGGAGTGAAGTCACAAGGCAAGCCTCTGCTTCCCTGCCCCAGACAGAGAGATAGGGAGGCAGATACAGAGAATTACAGTTCATGAGGGTGAAAAAAAAAACATGGCAGAAACTCCTGTGGGAACCCCATTGGAGCAGCACACTTAGGTCATTATGTTAAAGTGTAATAAGCCAGTCACAATAGTGAAAAGCACCACCTGAGCCTACTGAGGTGAAGTTAGTCTGGGGTTGAAGAGATGCCGCAGAGGTTAAGAACATTGGTTGCTCTTGCTGAGGACCTAGGTTTGATTCCTAGCACCCACATGGCCACTCACAGCAATCTGTAACTCCAGTCCCAGGGGATCTAACGACATCTCCTAACCTCTGCAGCTACTGTATACACATGGTAAACACACATGCAAGCCAACACTCATATTCATAAAATAAAAATAAATTTAAACATTTCAAAAGGTGGGGAGCTGGGCATGGTGGCACATGCCTTTAATCCCAGCACTCGGGAGGCAGAGGCAGGTGGATCAGTGTGCATTCGAGGCCAGCCTGGTCTACAAAGTGAGTCCAGGACAGCCAAGGCTACACAGAGAAACTCTGTCTGGAAAAACAAAATTAAAAAAAAAAAAAAAAAAAGGAGGGGGCTGGGGAGATGGCTCAGGGGTTAAGAGTACTGGCCTCTCTTCCAGAGGACCCAGGTTCAACTCCCAAAATTCACATGGCAGATCACAGCTGCCTGTAACTCCAGTTCTAGGGGACCCAGCACGCTCATAATGAAGTGCAAGCAGGGAAAATACCAATGCTTGTGAAAGAAAAGTAAATAAATTAAAAAACAAATTAAAAGAAGTTAGTCAGAACCAGATTCAGGAAGTATAATCCTGATTTTCAGAGGTGAAGAGGAGGGGGAAATAAGAAATAACTGCCTAATGGGCATAGTGCTGCAAGATATTTTCTCACATTGTGAACCCCGAGATTGTGAACTGGAAAAACCTGATTCTTACTGTGATGTGGCTTAGCCCTAGCACACACCTTTAGCCCAAGAGCTTTCTGTAAGCAAGAGCTAAATAAAATCAACCATAGGTCAAGAGGCAGAGCAAGTAAGGAGTTGACAGGAAGTGAACATAAGAAAACACAGGAAGGAGAGGCTTTGAGTTTGATGGGTTTTTGACACACTGTGGAGAAGGGGAAGGGACTTTTTCCTTCTGAGACATCGGCTGAGTAGGAAGGTCAGCTGGGTGCTCTCTGCCTCTCTGAGTTAGTAAGCTTTCATCTCAATATCTGGCTCTTAAGTCTTGGTAAAAGTGAATGTTTGGAACCTTGTTTAAAACCTTAGCATAGAGTTTCAGGATTACAAGATGAAAAGGACACAGAGGTGGATATCTGGGATGGCTCTGGAATGTTATGAACTTAAAAACCATGTAACTTAAAAAAGGTTACGTTTATAATTCTAGCACATAGGAGTCTAAGGCCAACCTGGGCTACCAAGTGAATTCTAAGCTAGCCTGAGCTACATTCCCTGTCTCAACCTACCTTTTCCCTTCGAAATGTGTATCAGAGCTGGGGGACAGTGAGATGGCGCAGTGGGTAAAGGCACTTGCTGACAAGCTTGGCCTGAATTTGATCCCTGAGGCCCACATGGTAGAAGGAAAGAAGCAACACTTGTGAGTTGTCCTCTGGCCACCACATGTGTGACATGGCACATGTGCCCATCTCCATATAAATAAATGTAACACATTTAAAGATATTTTGTTTCATTTTGCTTTTGGGGGGCATTTTTTGTCTTATTGGTGTTTTGTTTGTTTATTTTGTTTGGTTTTAGTTGGGGTTTTTTGATGTGTTTGTGAGCAGAGTTGGGTGGGTAGGAAAGGTGGGAGAATCTTAGAGAAATTGGAGAGAAAAAAAACCATCAAAATAATTATTGAATGAACACATTTAAGAAGTTGGGGAAGGCTAGATAGTTGGCTCAGCAGTTAAAAATCCTGGCTGCTCTTCCAGAGGAATGGGTCCTATTCCCAGTACCCATATGGTGACTCACAACCACCTGTAACTCCAATTCCAGGGATCCAGTGCCCTCTTGTGGCTTCCACAGGCACTGCACATACATGGCACACATATGTAGGCAAAACATTCGTACACATAAAATACAAAATAAAAGAGGATAAAAGGAGTGTATTACAAAAGTCCGAGGTCCCAAACCTAAATCACACTTGAAGTAAAATTTCAGAATAAAAAATGTTGGTTACAAAAAAATATTGGAGTTGGGGCTTGGGGAACAGAGCCTAGTGGTAAAGCATTTGTCCTGGATCCATTTCCCAGTAATACTAAACAAACAAAAGTTACTAAAATAGTAAATTTTACATTATATATGGCTTTGTTTGTTTGTTTGTTTTTTCGAGACAGGGTTTCTCTGTGTAGCCTTGGCTGTCCTGGACTCACTTTGTAGACCAGGCTGGCCTCGAACTCACAGTGATACGCCTACTTCTGCCTCCCAAGTGCTGGGATTAAAGGTGTGCGCCACCACTGCCGGCTTCACTATGTATGTTTTATTCCAATAAAAATACATCTATATATACTGCTTAGATTGGTAAGCCTCTGGCTGAGAGAGGGAGAAGGAAGAGAGAAGGAGAGACAGAGAAAGGAAAGAAAAATTAAAAATACAAAATATCTAAGTGGAGTCAGCATTGCACATTCTTCATACAATGGTAAGATAATAAACAGGCGTGGATACTACGGACAACTTTGTACCCACAAACTTGAGAGCCTACATGAAACAAGCCAGTGCTACTAAAGATGCAACCTGCCAACATTCTCACCAGAAGAAATAGACCATCTGGAAAGTCCTGTATCTGGTAAAGAGTTTAAAGTAATAATCAATTTCCTTCCGAAACAGAAAACATCAGGACCAGATGGATTCACCTGTGAACTCACCAAATGTTAAAGGAAGAAATTAGATGACTTCTTCATTATCTATTCTAGAATGTAGAAGCATAAGAAAACTTCCTAACTTCTAAAGACGACCGTTTCACTGATACTAAATCCAGACAAAGATATTAATAAAACTTAAGGTCATAGATACAAACACCTCCAGTAAAATGTCGATTAAAATACAACTTTATAAAAGAATTATGCACACAAAAGAATTATAAACCCCTTTTCAGGTTTTCAAGAATGTTTCAACATTCAAAAAACAAAACCAAAAAAGTTAAGGGGCTGGAGAGATGGTTCAGTAGCTAAGAGCACTGGTTGCTCGTCCAGAGGACCCAAGTTTGAAGCTCAGCACCCACCTGGCAGCCTCACAGCCACCTATACTCCAGTCCTAGGATCCAACCTTCCTTTGGCCTTTGAGGACATAGAACACATGTGTGGTACAGACATACATGCAGTCAGAACATTCATGAACATAACAATAAAGATTAAGAAATAAAAACCAGCTGGGAGTGGTGGCGCACGCCTTTAATCCCAGCGCTCGGGAGGCAGAGGCAGACGGATCTCTGTGAGTTCAAGGCCAGCCTGGTCTACAAAGCGAGTCCAGGACAGCCAAGGCTACACAGAGAAACCCTGTCTGGAAAACAAAAACAAAAACAGAAAAAAGTAATCAATGTAATCTCACAACAGGCAGAAGAACACAATAAATCTCATCGCATCAGTACAAGCACATTAGCTTTCCATTATAGTAAGCAATGCCTGTGATGATCAGCTAGTGAAAAAGGGAATCCTTTTGGCTTAGAGTTTTAGAGCTCTATTCCATTGCTTTCGTGTCTGGGATGAAGTGGTGCTTGGGGATGCACAGTGTGGAGTGAGGTGCAAGAGCGAAACAAGAGGAAGGGCTAGGCTCTAACATACGATTCAGGGGAGGGCCTGCACTCCCTCTCCACTAGCCCTCACCTACCAGAGGTCCTACCACTTCCTCATAGTGCCAGCTTGAAAGCCTCACTTCCTAGCATGTGGATATTTTGGGACGTTCAAGATCCAAGCTATAGCAGTACTGACAAAGCAGTTAGCAAACTTCAGTGTTCACTCATAATTAAAAACTCTTGACAGGTACCTGTGAGATGGGTCAGCAGGCAGGGTTGCCTGGTGCCAAGCTTGATGACCTAAATTTGATCTCCAGAGCACCCATGATGGGAGGAGAGGACTGACTTCTAGAAGTTGTTTTCTGACCCTACCACCCCTCTCAAACTAATTAAAACCTTTTTAAATGATGCCGGGTGTGACGGTGCATGCGTTTAATCCCAGCACTTGGGAAACAAAAGCAGGTGGATCTCTGTGAGTTCAAGGCCAGCCTGGTCTACAAAGCAAGTCCAGGACAGCCAAGGCTACACAGAGTAACCTGTCTTGAAAAACAAAACAACAAAACAACAACAACAACAACAAAAACCTTTTAAAATGTAAAAATGAAGACTCCTGGCAAACCAGGAGCAGAGGAGACAACCTTAATTTGTAAATAATGTCTCTAAAAAAAAATGTGTAGCTAATACCAAACTTAACAGTAAGATACTTGAAGCTTTCCCACAAGATAAAGAAAAATAATTAAAACCCTCACTACAGCTTTTTGATATTGGAAATCTCAGTGCAGTGTAGGAAAAGGAAATGACATTATGCAGATTGGAAAAAGAGAAATAAAATGATCTCTGTCCCTAGATGGTATGATTGTCTATGTAGAAAATCATGTTTACATGAATTAAATGGTAGGTTCAGATACACTTCTACACATGTATTACTTTTCTATTTCTGTGTTAGACACCATGACCAAGGTAACTTATTAAAAAAGTTTACTTGGGCTTATGGTTCCAGAGGGTTAGAGTCTAGGATGGTGGAGTGAAAGCAAGGCATCAGGCAGGGCAGTTGGCACAGCAGCTGAGAGCTCACATCTTGATCCACAAATAGGAAACAGAAAGCACAGTGGGGATTGTGGGACGCTTTTGAAGCCTCAAAGCTTTGTACTTGTGATGCACCTTCTCCAACCAGGCCACACCCACTAATCCTTCCCACACAGTTCCACCAATGATCAAGTATTCAAACATCTGACCCTATAACAATCATTCACATTCAAGCCATTACAACATACATGACCAAAGAAACAAAAGCAGCGCAATGGAGCAAAGGTAGTTATTAATATATCGGGCTGGAACAACTGGCCCACCTCATAGGGGAAAAAAATGAATCAAAGCACAGACTTTACACTTTTCACAAAAAAAAAAAAAAAACCTCAAAATACATCCTAAACCTAAGTGTAAAATACAAAACTATAAAACTCTCAGAAAGCAGCACAGGGAAAGCTAAGATGGTCTTAGGTATGGTGATAGGATTTTAGGTACAACAGCAAAGACATAATCCGTGGAAGAAATAATTGATTGGCTAGCTGGGCTTCATTAAAATGTAAAACTTCTGCTCTATGAGCCAATGTCAAAAGGTTAAGACAAGCCACAGAATGAGAGAAATATTTGTAAAAGCCACATCTAATAAAGTACTGCTATCCAAAATATGTAGTGAAGCCTTAAAAATCCAGCAATAAAAAAAAACAAGAAACCAATTAAAACTAGCAAAAGACATCTTTTTAAAAATACAAATAATAGACACATCAACACAATACAATTGCCAAATAAGAATGTGAACAGTGTTGCCAGGCGTGGTGGTGCATGCCTTTAATCCCAGCACTTGGGAGGCAAAGGCAGGCGGATCACTGTGAATTTGAGGCCAGCCTGGTCTACAAAGCAAGTCTAGGACAGCCAAGGCTACACAGAGAGACCCTGTCTCAAAAAACCAGAGAAAAAAAAGAATGTGAAGTCTTCCAACATTAGGTGGTTATAAATTAAAGCAGCAGTAAGTAGCTACTTCTTGCTGGGAAGACACATACATTGGCATCTCCCAAATCTAGAGCACTGACACCACCAAATGTTGATGAGGGTATGGAGCAAAGGGAACTCTTATTTGTTGCTGGTGAGGATGAAAATGGTCCACCCAAAGATTGATTAAAAAGAAATCAGAAATAACTAAATATACATCAGCCACGGGCAAAGAATTTATGACGTAACTAGAGTACCATTGTCACCATTGTATTATTCCCATTGTCCCAATTAGTGGGACACTGGATAAACTAAAACTGTGTAACATATCATAGATGTATCTCCCCCATCCCCTGTGTGTGTGTGTGTGTGTGTGTGTGTGTGTGTGTGTGTGTGTGTGTATGCAAACTACATATGTGTGAAAGTTAGGTGACAACCTTGGGTGTCATTCCTTAGGCACTGTCCAACTTGTTTTTGAGACAAGTTCTCTTATTGGCCTGGAGCTCACCAAGTTGGCTAGGCTGGCTGGAAAAGTAAGGCCCAGGGATCTATCTGTCTGTCTGTCTGTCTGTTTCCATAGCGCTGGGATTACAAGTGCACATCACTGTGGTTTCTGGAGATCAAACTCAAGTTCCCATTCTTGCACAGCAAGCGTCTTACTGATTGATCTGTCTCCCCAGCTCTTGTAGAGGAGTCTTAAAAGTACAATGTGGGGCTGGAGAGATGGCACAGAGGTTAAGAGCACTGGCTGCTCTTCCAAAGATCCTGAGTTCAATTCCCAGCAACCAGATGGTGTCTCATAACCATCTGTAATGCGATCTGGTGCCCTCTGTACATGCAGATAGAACATTGTATACATAATAAATAAATAAATAAATAAATCTTTAAAAAAAACAAAAGAACAATGTGACCTAAAAGAAGCCGTGTGTGTGTGTGTGTGTGTGTGTGTGTGTGTGTGTGTGTGTGTTCTGACTGTACTAATATATACTTTAAAACCAGACCACAAGGTAAACCATACCAACTAGCAATGATCAGCTGGTCCAACTATAAAGCAAAGCAAGGAGGGACCTCCAGTGTAGAGCTATGACTGGGGGGAGGAGGGCTGGAGAGGAAGGGACAAGGCTGGGAGAACACACAGGGAGACACCTGGTGGTAACTGCTCTGTTCTTTGACTAGAGAACTGTTGGCTTTGTGAATATTCACTCAGTCTAGTGTTCATCTTGGTTTCAGATATACTTTTGTCTGTATTATATTTCACAAAGTTACAAAACAAAGAAAAGGGGCTGGAGAGATGGCTCAGAGATTAAGAGCACTGGCTGCTTTCCCAAAGGTCCTGGGTTCAATTCCCAGCAACCACATGATGGCTCATAACCATCTATAGTGAGATCTGGTGCCCTCTTCTGGCCTGCGTGTGTACATGCAGGCAGAACACTGTATACGTAATAAATAAATACATAAAAAAAAAAAAAAAAAAAACAAACCCAAAACAAAACAAAGAAAAGGTTCAGTATAAAACATATCTATCCCTCGGTGAACAGAAATAACAGAGTTGGTTTCACAGGTCTGGCTGGTCCTGAGTCATGGAGAAGGGATGTTCACTTGGTGGCCCAGGGAAAAGCCATATTTCTGCTTCACAGAGGATTGGCTTGTGGTGAAGCGGGTTTCTTTAGCTACAATAAAATATCAGCAGACAGACCCACATATTCTTTAGTGGCATAACCCCACAGTTAGCTAGGGTCAAATGGAGTTGGGAGGAGGCTTGGCACTCACCTCCAGACCTGCCCAATGGTAGGTGAGTTGGCTTCATTCCAGGCGGAGAGCCCTCGCTGTCTAGACTCCCCAGAATTCCAGGAAAACTATGTATGTCCTTTGTGATGTCACCAGCACCTGCCTCTGACCTCAGCCACCAGGAGTTCCTGATATTGATCCCTGATAGTGGCTGTGGGTGGTTGTCTTGAATTCCCCTTCTTCCCAGACAGAAGAACTGGTCAAAGAGGCAGCTGCTGGCTAAGAGCACCCAATAGGTTCAGCTTTGGTGAGTGGGGAATCGCGAAAAATTATTGAGGGATGGAGTTCAGGGAGGCTCCAGGAAAAGATGTCTGTGTTCTCCAATAAGAAAGAGCCAAGATATCCTCAAGGTCTTCCACTTTGGTCCGTGGCCTGGGACACACCGTTCCCAATGGCACCAGGCCATATGTGTACACCTAGGCCCCAGGCCTTCAGCTCTCTAGAGATCTATAGCTCCCATGTCTGAATAGACAGAACTGAGGTTATTGCTCTTTTACCTACTCAGAAAAGATGAGTTAGAATATGAGAAAAAAATTGTCTGAGCTGTTGACAGGAGCCTATTCTTTTACTGGGTCTTATTTGGCTGTTGGGGACAGGATACCCTGGATAACTGGACTGTCCCTTGGGATATAAATGTTGTCTCTTGGCTCCAACATGAAAATATTTTCCCTGTCAGCATCAGGAGTTCATAGTCTGGGTCCTGTAGGATCTGTAGTCTGACCCCTGTCACCTTCAGGTCCAGCAGTCTTCCCCAGTCTCAGGCCATGAGGCATTGGGAGCACCTCTGTATGGCTCCCCAACCTTTGAACCTAAAACCACTGGTGTGACACTGTGAAAAACATACAATCAGTGTGCCTCACCTACTTTTGTGGGTCTCTCACCCTTTGTATCTTGTCACCAAGCAGTTTAGTCCTGTATGGTTGTGCCTAATTCTGGCAATTACAAGTACCCCTGCAATGAAGGTCTTGGCGTATGTAGATCTTAGGGAGCCCAGATGCGTGTCGCAGATGCAATGGTTTCTAGATATCAGGGGTCACTTTCCAGGGCCATCAAGGGTGGCTGGACACTCTGGTGATGAAGATCAGCTTCTGCAGTTCTTCTTTGGTGGGGTCTGGAACTTTATTTCCACTGGTTAGTGTTCCAAATCAACTGGGAGACCTTAAAAAAAAAACAAAAACAAAAACAAAAAAAACCAAAAAAACGTTGGCTTCACCCTGGTACCCAGAGAAAGGATTTAAGGCATTCTTCTAGAAGCTAGACCTAAAAAGACTTCTCATCTTGTGAAGGTTGGTGCAAATGGTGATGAATCGAAACCTCTCTTTGGTGACCCTCGAGGAAAGGCGTGGCTTTGGGTGATAAGTTTTTCTGGATAATGAAGTTTTCTCTCTCTCTAACATAAAGCTCTATGTGAAGTTCTCTTCACTGAGATTACTTCCTCAATACAGTGTTGCTCTCCTTTTAAAAAGGGAATGCTCAGCTATTGATTTAGCCTGATCTCAGTGAGGCAGATAATGTTCTGAGCCCCTTTCTACACACAGCTCTGCCCTCCTAGCCCAAGATTTTGTCTGGAGCTGTACCTGGCTCTGGGGGTGGGGGGTGGGGTGGAGGCTGGGATATGTCTCTCTGGCACAGTTGCTGGGAGGGCAGGTTGCGAACTTCAGAGAGGCCCTGTTACAAGGGAGAGGGGAGGGAAGGACATGCTCTGGTTTATAGCAGCCACTCCTCCTGCATCTGCTGAAATAATGCAGCCATATGTTCCATTACCTCTCTCATGGCTGCAACGGAATGCCAGACACAAGCAACCTAAAGGAAGGATTCACTGTGGCTCATGGCTCATGGCAGAGACCATCTAGTCTTTCATGGCAGGGAAGGCTCATGTCCAGAAAGCCTCTGTCTGTGGCTAGGGTGGGGTGGCGGGGTAGGAGGGTAGGGGGTGGGGTGGGAGGGTAGGAGGGTGGGGGGTGGGGTGGAGGTGGGGGGGTAGGGGTGCTTGCCACATACTTTGTTCACATCTTGGTGGATTGTGAAGGAGAGAACTCGGGCCAAGCGTAGAAATGGCAACCAATTTCCAGGCCTCCTCTTTCCAGCCAGCCACCTCTGTTTATTAGACACTGTTCCAAAAGTCCCACAATGTCCCTAGCAGACCTCTAGCATTAAAGCCATAATGGGGGAAGACATGAGGGTGGGCTCCAGTGGAAGACACTAGATGCTCTTGTGCAAGAAAGGCAGCCGGCTTAGCCAGGCAGCTCCATTTGCACTACTCAGAATCCTTTGGCTTCTTCTTCTTCTTCTTCTTCTTCTTCTTCTTCTTCTTCTTCTTCTTCTTCTTCTTCTTCTTCTTCTTCTTCTTCTCCTTCTTCTCCTTCTTCTTCTTCTTCTTCTTCTTCTTCTTCTTCTTCTTCTTCTTCTTCTTCTCCTTCTTCTCCTTCTTCTTCTTCTCCTTCTTCTCCTTCTTCTTCCTCTCTTTCTTTTTTAAGATTTATTCATTTATTGTATATAGTATGTTCTGTCTGCATGCATGTCTGCACACCAGAAGAGGGCACCGCACCAGACCTCTTTACAGGTGGTTGTGAGCTACCATGCGGTTGCTGGGAATTGAACTCAGGACCTTTGGGAAACTTCTGAGCTGTCTCTCCAGCCCTCTTTTGGTTTCTTAACATCACTCTTGACCATGCCCCCCGCAAAACAACGGGTCTTAACAACACGGTCATGAAGACAATAGCATTTGCCACGGTTCAGAGACGACAGCGCAGGTCAAAAGCACGTTCCGATCCATGTGAGTTACAGCGTGTGCATCTTCAGTACAGGGGGCCTTAAATGCCAAGCTGCCCCCTCCCCGCCCCCCTATCATTCATTTCCTCACATCTTCACCAGGAACCGTCTACAAGCCTGACTGACCCCTTTGATGGCTGGCATTTACATGGTTGGGATACCCAGCCCTCTCGTCTTCCGCTATGTCTGCCTGGTATTTGTGTGGGTCTCCTTTCGTTTTTTTTCCAATACCACTGCACGATCCTCTATGTCATCTGCTTCCCGGTTACATGGTCTCTCAGTCATGGGCTATGGGCTTTGGGTATTGCCTAGCAGTAGCAGGTCCTATGATGAGGGGACAGAGAAGAGAGCAACTGTTCCTGTCAGCATTCTGCTCTCTCTCAACTTAACAATAACTGTCACTGTCCTCAGGGTGTGTAATCCTAGAGAGATCAAGCCCTGTGCTTGAGTGGTCTAGCTGGGACCTCAGTACATAGATTTGAGGGTTTTTTGTTTGTTTTCTAATGTTTGTTTGAGATAGGGTTTCTCTGTGTAGCCTTGGCCATCCTGGACTTGCTTTGTAAACCAGGCTGGCCTTAAACTTACAGAGATTTCCCCTGCCTCTGTCTCCTGGAGCCCTGGGATTACAGGAGTGCGCCATCGTACCTGGCTTTGAGAAGTCGTAAATTTATCTGGTTTGTCTCCATACCTATTAGCCCTTGGTGAGGAAACCCAAGTCCCTCTGCAGAGGGGGAGGAAAAAAAAAAAAATAAAGATCGTGTGAGTTCTTGAGGACAGCACAGCACAATGACACCAGAGTCAGGGCTAGACCTCAGATCCCAGTAGCAGTGGCATCATAGATGGTCAAAAGCCTTCTGGGGTCAGGACTGGATAAATGCGCCAACGAGTAGGTGGGTGAGTGAGAGCACACGGGGACACACAGTGACAGAGCCTATCTGGTAGCTTAGCCTTGAGTTCTCGTGGGGGTGGCAAGGTCAGAACAACTAGAGTGTGGAGGGTGATAGACACAGGTGGGGGAACAAGGACAAGGTATGGGAGACCTAGTATAGGCTGGCAAGGGTGCTAGTGCTGCTGGCTGGGAAAACCCAGGAAGTCATAGTTACCTTCCGCCGTTTCCTCTAGTGTCTGTCTCATACTGCTTTCTCCAAGCCCTTTTTATATTGTTAACAGCTCTGACAATATCTCACCGTTATAAATACTATTCAGTAGTGGCTCCTATCTCATTAGCTACTGTACTGAGAACCTCCATAATAAAATGTTTATTAATTAAGTGCTCTCAGGCCCTGACCCAGAGAGAAAGAGGGAGAGGGGCGTGAGGCTGTTGCCTATAGCCCTTGCTGTGCAAGGTCGTCTCCGGGCAACAGGGGCAAACACGTGGTATCAGCCCCCAATTCAAAGCCAGTCTCTCCAGCAGGGTAGGCAGGTCTTTGGTGAAACTTGAGACCCACTTGAGGAATGTGATTCTGGCAAAATGGACTGGACTCCCCGTCCCATTCCTGTGGGCCTCCTGGGTAGGGTTGTGGTTAATGTATAGATCTTTCTTTTGCTGAAGAAGGAGTCAGAACTGAGCTTTGTCCGGATGTGGTCCTAGGGTGTGGCAGAGCACTACCTTGGTGACATTGTATGTCTTTCCTTGCTTCTGGCTAGCTGGGTTAGGAGACCTCAGAGGAGAGTTTGAGGCGTGGGAGAGGGTGGGTGGGCAAGGCAGCTGTTCAGAGAGCGGCTCTGCAAACCCCAGCCAGGGAGCGGCAGCCTTGTGCATTCGGATGGCCATGGTTTCTGATAGCTACAGGATTTCCAGGGCAGAGCCTTCTTCTCTGTTTATGGTAATCTAGCCCGGGTTCCCCCACAGGTCAGAGCAGCGTTGGGCGGGGCCAAGGTTGACTCCTACTGGGAGGAGCCGGGATGCCGCTCCCGCTGTGATGCAGAGGGGAATTTGCTGATAGTCCCTTGCCAGGTGGAGCTGGCTTTA
Source organism: Acomys russatus (assembly GCF_903995435.1). Lineage (NCBI taxonomy): Eukaryota > Metazoa > Chordata > Mammalia > Rodentia > Muridae > Acomys > Acomys russatus. The sequence continues at coordinate 96,873,285 of NC_067137.1, forward strand.
CCAGGCCGCGGAAAAAAGGAGGAGGAGGACCCACCGGCAGTCGCCTTTCAGGTAGAGTGATTCCCCCGTCACTGATCCTTGCAGCCTGAGCTCCTCGCTTGGGGCTGGTAGCGGCCGTGTGGGAGCAGATGCGGTGAGCATGGGGACTGTCGCTGCCGGGAAATAGAACGTGAATCCGGGTCTTGGACCAGGGAGGGGGCGGGGAAGGATAGCTTGCTTGAGAGCTTTCAGCGACCAGGGACTGGACTTAAAGGATGGGAGTAAGGGAGACTGCGCCACATGCGGAGCACATTGGCTGTCTTCGCCATGTACCTTCCTTCAAGCCGCCCACTAGGAAGGGCCTTGGCTTAAGAGATCTGTCTTCATCGGGCGCGCCAGGGTGGAGGTGGGCGGGAGGCTTGGCTGGGGGTCCTTGCCTCTTGTCTAAGTAGGTTAGAGTTCCTCTTAGGGTACCCCACCCCATCCATCCAGGGACTCCCCTGGGCTCTGCTGCCCACGCGCTGGGCTGGGAGGAGGCGATCTACACCACCGTTTCTGTAACCAGAGCATCACCGATGGGTTGTGTGTGGGTCCAGTTCTAGCCTGGGCAGCCTGAGTTTCAAGGCCGCAGGGTCCTGGGGGCGGAGGGTGCCACCTTTCTGTGTATGTTTTCAAAGACAGAATCTGCCTCTAATCTCAACTTGAAAGAAAGAAAGAAACTTTGGGTTTGGATGAAGAACCCCCGGGGAAACTGAGGTCTAGGGGTTCTTTGATTAGACTGAAGTCACTTGGTTAGGTCCACAGAGCTGGCCTCCCAGACATAATTCACACCCACTCTGGAGTTACAGGAACAAGTCTTGTTCTCTGGATTCCTGATACCCTCTGGGTTGGATCCTCACCCAGTGTCTCCTTCTCCCCATCCCAGAGGATACAGGGAGTTAGAACTTCAGCAGGCTTGGGGAGCCAGAGGTGTGGACAGTAGCAAATTGCCCACGTGGGCTGTTGTTGAAGGGGTGAAGGGTCAGTTCTGTGGGTTCAGGAAAGTCGTGAGAACTGGCTTTTCGTGGCAGAGGTAGTATCATGTGCAGGCCTTGGTGGAGGTCCAAGGGAAAGTTCCAAGGGGGTGAGAGGGTGCCGAGGGGAACAAAGAGACAGACTCTTTGTTCCTGAGGCTGTGGTACTTGTTCCAGAAGGGTGATGGAATTGTCTTCTGGGAATGCCTCATCATAGCTTCCCGACTTACTCTTGTCCTCTCTGACTGGTGTCCCGAGAAAAAGTGGACTCTGATCGGCTGCCATCGTAGTTGAACTTCTCAAGCTGTCTGGTCCTCCTTCTCCCCGGGGGCAAATGTCTTTTTCTTGGAAGGTAACTGAGGCAGAGAGCAAGCAATGGTATTTTAGAACCAGAATCAGTCATCCTTCTTGGAGCAGTGGGCTGCTCAACATCTCTCACCTGCACATCTCAGGACAGACTGAAGAGGCCTTATTCTTGCTTCTCCTCCCCCCCCCCCCCCCACTCCTCTCCACCCCCCTCCAACCACCCCAGCCCTCGGACTTGAATACGTGAATGTCCCCTGACAGGTAGGGATGATAGGAGCAAATGCTCCATGTTCTTCTCCTTCAAGGAATATTTGCTAGTTACCCAGTAAGGAAGTAGCTTGGAGGAGGGAGCTGAAGTCACTTGGTTACCTTGCCAGCATGTCCCCCACAGGGTTACACTGTCCTGTGGACCCATCAGAGCCAAAGACAGATGTCTCTCCTGCCTATGTAGCTGCAGGAGAACACAGTTATGAACTATAGACAAAGGGAGCTGCTGTCTTTCTGAGAGCCCAACAGGACAAGGGGTTCTGACCAAGCCCTCTGCCAAGTGGAAGGTTGTTACTATGGACCTCGTTGCTTTCCAGAGGCACCCTCCGGAACAGAGTCCCTGAAGCTGGGCTCCGCGGGGGGGGGGGGGGGAACATACCTTTCACTGCTTGATGGTCACGGGATTTCTCTGTGGAGGACCTGAAGGAAAGGATGGACTCTCTAGAAAACTGTGTTAGAGCTAGCTGCTTGTGAGTTGACAATAGAAAGAGTCAGGGAGGAGGCCCCGCCCACCTATATCTCCACTGGGGCCCTTCTTTGGGAGAAGGACCACTGTGCACAATCTAGGAAGCTGGTGATATGTCTCTCTGAGCCTAGCCATGAAAGGTCAGGCTTCAGAAGGTCCCCGCCTTACCTCCAGGTCATGCAAGGAGGATCAGGCCTAGAGACCGAGGGACTGTTTTTGACCAAGAACCACTATTTGCTGGCACTCGACCCTGAGTTACCTACCTTACCTGACAGCTGGATGTCTACGTACCTTCTCCAGATGGGTGGGAGGGCTTTGAAAACGAGTCAAGGATGTATTCCAGAAAGGGAGTATTATTCTGGGAGACTCTGGCCTACATGGAAGCCATCTGTTTCCTGCCTCGATGGAGGAACTATGGCCATTTCCTCTCTGGAAGATGTCCCCTTTCTCCATAGCCAGTCTAAGGTCTCTTCTAGTCTTAGACTGGTCCCTTGGGCCCACCTCCAGTTGTATTCTGGCCTTTTTGTTGTTGTTGTTTGTTTTGTTTTTGCTTTTTGAGACAAGGTTTCTCTGTGTAGCCTTGACTGGCCTGGGCTCACTTTGTAGACCAGGTTGGCCTTGAACCCACAGCAATCTGCCAGCGTCTGCCTCCCAAGTGCTGGGATTACAGGCATATGCCACCATACCTGGCTTATTCTGACCTTTGAGGACTTCTTTTCCACCTTCCTCAGCTGACTAATATTTAATGTATTTAACAGCGTTGCCACCCAGTGATGATGTCTAAGGGCCTCTCCACAGAGCTGGTATCCTCCTGTGAACCCACTGACCCCACAGACTCTCTGCTAAGGCCCTATCTGGGAGGCAGCTGGATGCAGAACCATAGAGATAATGATCAGGAAGTGCCAGGATCTCTTTGCGATGCCCAGGCTGCGGGAAGGCACGCGGCACGCAGGCCACGGGGCAGGCTTTCCCTGAGAGGGGCTGTAATGAAAGCTCTGAGGGGAAGTGCTGAGCCACGGAATGCTCGATCAGCTTTTAGTGTCCCAGCTTGCCTGCTGGCCCAGCACTCTCTCCTCCCCTTCTCTTGGAAGAGCTGGGCTTTGAACAGCTTACTTGCTCCCTGCCATGAATATACACCCAGAACTCTACCTTCTGGCCCACGAATTGGCAGGGTCAGAGTGGGATCAAAGGTGAGAGCCTGGGGCCCCAGGATGGCCGTGTGGGCTTTGCATGGAAGAGGAGGTTTTGTTCTAGAGCTCTCTGGATTTCTCAGGGCCAACTGAGGGAAACTCCTGAGGCCAGAGCTGCACCAGCTGTGCTTCTAGAGCAGGCTATGCATCCAAGCTTCCGTCTTCCTTCTCAGCATCTCTAAGGCTGGGACTGAGACATGCCAAGCCAGGCAAAGGGTGGAGGGGGCTCCCCATTACCACTTCCTGCTTCCTTTGGCCATCAGTGGTTTTCTTGGGGAAACAGAAGTGCAGGACCCGTATGTTCTAGGATCATAGCTTACATTTTCCTCACCCTTCCATCTGCTGTCTTATACCGGTCCCTACAAGAGGTGAGCTACTGGACTAAGTGGATGAGCAATGGCACACCTCTCTGCCTTCCTTCCTGCCGAGTCAGGGCCTCTGGTGTCCTTAGAGGGTCAGAGACAGAAAGACTTTGCCAGCTTCCAATGGGAAGCCAAGCTGTCCCCTTCTTAAGTAGCCCAGCCAAGGGAGGTGGCCCTGAAGAGTAGCCTTCACACTGTGGCTGAGTCTTCGGGATTGTGCCCGGCCAGATGAACGCTGGGCTCAGGTCATGCCCTGCTTCTAAAGCAAGGGACTCTAAGGTCTTTGGAGATTTAGTGGAGCAGCACGATCCTGTGGCCAACCAAGGAGGTGGTTGGGTTATTGATCATGGGACTGGTATAGCCTCAGATGCCCAAGTGACAGTTGACCATAGCATAAAAATGCTGCAAAGAATAGCTGGGCATGCACGCAAAGCCCTGAGGGGGTATGTGTGGTAGGACCCGAGTGTGGAAGAGTCGTCACATGCGACACAGGGTCTGGAGGTTGTGTGGAGCTAGGTTTCCATCCACGTCATTACCTGCTTATTCTTTTCCATGAGGTGAGTCTTTGTTTGCTGTGCTGGGAAATCCTGTATGTAACCCTCAGAAAGATGGAGGGGAATGGACAGGGAAGTGACTGTGTGGTGGTTGGTGTCCCCTTTCTGTCTTCTTGTCTTTTGCTTCTGATCTACCAACCCACTAGGGACCTTTGGGATCACAGGGCCACGCTTTGTTGGCACCACGAAATGCCCAGTGACGATTGGCCAGCCATGGATATTCTTCAAGGCACCATTAGACTTGAACAGTTCCCTTCAGAAGAGTGTCAGGTCTTTGAAGGTCCACGAGAAGGGGGTCATCCATACAGAGGTCTTTCTCCAGCATACAGAGGTCTTTCTCCAGCATACAGGGATCTGTCTCCAGCATGCAGGGGTCTGACTCCAGCATGCAGGGGTCTGACTCCAGCATCTAGGGGTCTGACTCCAGAATACAGAGGTCTTTCTCCAGCATGCAGGGCTCTAACTCCAGCATTCAGGGGTCTGACTCCAGCATCTAGTGGTCTGACTCCAGCATCCAGGGGTCTGACTCCAGCATCCAGGGGTCTGTCTCCAGCATACAGGGGTCAAACTCCAGCATACAGGGGTCTGTCTCCTCCATACAGGGATCTATCTCCAGCAAGCAGGCATGTCCAGCGCTTACCTCTATAGCGCTACTGTTGGCTTTGCTGAAGCTGCTTAAGACCCAAGGACTTGGAAATGAAAGTTGCTGGTTTGTCCCCATCCCCTCCACTCTGGGCAGGGTGCCCAGAACTGGGGCAGCTGAAGGACAGTTCCTGTCACAAGAGCAGAGGAAATGGAAGGATAGGATTCCTGCCTCACCCCCATGTGTGCAGAAGGTGGACACTTAGACTTTGCTCCTACCCACAGCAGCTCTTCCTGGCCCTGTGGACAGTAACCCTAGCCTGAGAGGGGCAGGTGAGGAGGACCCCTATCCCATGGCCCTCCAGTGGGTCTAGGAAAGAAAGCCAGGACAGCCCTGGTCTTTTCCCAAGTTGTAGAAAGCCAGCTTTCAGACCAGGCCTGGAAAACTTAGGCATGTTAAGTGACTCTGCCTCCTTCCTAGATAAGTACGTTTTGAACCTACCTCTGCGCTGAGCCTTCCTCACAGGCCCCAGAAACTTCCCCTGAGCACTTACCCAGAGTCAGAGCAACTCCTCAAACACCGTGTCTTCACACACAGAGGATCCCGCTCCATGTATGAGAAGAGGAGACGACTGATCTTGAAGTTTCCACAATATACCTCCAGCTTTTCTTCCCCATCACCCTCATTTTCTTCCTTTCCCTCCTTTTTTTGGGACCAGATTTCACTGTGTAGACCAGGCTGCCCTGGAACTCACAGTGATCTTGTCTGTCTCTGTCTCCCAAGTACTGGGATTAAGGTTGTGTGCCGCCATGGCCGACACAGCCAGGTTTTCTCGTCCTCCACTCCTAGCTCAGCTAAGAAGTATGACTTTGGCCAAGTGGAGTCTAGAAAGAAGAGATCACTTTCTGACTCATGTCCCAAGACTACCCCAGACCCATCTCCATTCTCATCTGTTTCTTTTCCCGTCGTTTAAAATGCAATGAACCTGCCACCTCCTCCACGAAACCCTTCATGGACCTCGGGTAGAAGAGGTCTCAAATGCCTTGCACACTGAGCCTCTCTTGCTAGACAGTGAGCTAATCTCTTTATTCACTCAGTGTTCTCTGGCAGCCAGTGTCAGGACACACACACACACACACACACACACACACACACACACACACACACACACGTCCCCTGGTAACTCGTGGGGAAGGAAGGAAATGATAAATAATATTTATATTCCACAACAACGGTAATATAGGATGCGGGGGATGGGATGTTCTGACATGGACGTGTGGCGATGTGGCTGCCTGTGTTTTATGACGGATGGTTGCACGTCTGGCTGTGCAATGACCTAGAGACACTCATGCCTGTGCAGAAGCTGATAGTCTCCAGGATATCTAGGCCAGCAACACCTGAAATGCAAAAAATAGGTCTTGGCCTCCGTCGCTTCGAACCTGACAGTAACGGAAGGGACCGCCAAAGCTCAGATGCCTGCTAGTTCATACAAGCGGGGGGGGGGGGGGGCGGGGGGGGGCGGGGCAGGGCGGGGCTATATATCTTACTTATTTACTATTTTATTGTATTTTGACTTTGTAGGCTTTGAGTTTTTTCAAACCTACTTCATTTTGGGTTCTTTAAGGCTTATACCTCCTTTCCAACCCGCCTACCCTAGATCGGAGAGAAAAGAAGTTGATAGAAACAGGAGAAGTAGACATTTTTAGACTTAGTTCCTTGGAGCGATTCCACTGGCGTAGTCGGCAGGATTTCAACAGACCCGTTAAAACAGCAAACCAGCAATTCAACAAAAGTGACTGCAACTGCAGCCTCTGGAGCCTGGAGCAGCAGCTGGAACCCGGAATCTCAAAGCATTCGCTGGAGCGGTTCTCTCTAGGAGTACCTTGAAGTGGTGTGATGAGCAGCCAAGACCAAAAAGCCCTGCCTCTTATTTTGGGCATATATATATATATGTCCTCTCAGAGGCCTTACTAGGATGTTTATCAGTTGGTAAAGACCATGCCCCGACAAGAGGTGGTTCCTCTTCCAGTGGGCAAACATCACGTGTTCTCTCACAAGTCTGTTTTCAGCACAAAAACACTGCACATCCTCACACAAGTCTGTTTCACATCCCACACTTGAGATCAGAACAAAAACATGCTTATATCCACTACAGACTTTTTGAGACAAGGTCTTGCTATGTAGCTCTGGTTGGTCTGCAGCAATCCTCCTGCCTCAGCCTCCTGAGGGCTGGGACTATAAATATGCACCATCACTCACTCTGGTTTGAAGTTTTTGTTTTGTTTTGATTTTTTTTTTTTTTTTTTGAGACAGGGCTTCAGGTAGCCAGGCTGATTTCAAACTCACCAGGCAGAAAATGCCTTTGAATTCTTGATACTTCTGCCTCCATTTCCCAAATGCCAAGGTTTACAGGTGTATGCCACCACAGCCAGCTGGGAATTTAATTTTCTGTAAATTATAACTTGATAAGACTGATATACCTGAGCCGGCATGGTTGTGCACGCCTTTAATCCCAGCACTTGGGAGGCAGAGGCAGGCAGATCGCTGTCACTTCGAGGCCAGCCTGGTCTACAAAGCGAGTCCAGGACAGCCAAGGCTACACAGAGAGACTCTGTTTCGAAAAACCAATAATAATAATAATAATAATAATAATACTGATATACCCACACATATATACAGTATGCATATATCCTGTGTTGCCTTGAATAAGTCTAAAAACTTTTGCGAAAGGATATTGCAGAACAATACCATTAGTGACAATATAAGGACAATAAAGTGATAAGCTTATATGATTAGCAGAGATGGGTAAACTGCAGAACCTATAGAGTGCAGCTCTGTGGTGGTCTTTGGGGAGTGGAACTGAGAATTCAGTGGAAAGATTTCTGGTTCATCAGGAACACATTGTTTTCCACACACGCACACACACACACACACGCACACACACACACACACACACACACACACAAATGTGCACATTCACGCATGCACAAGCACACATACACTCACACGAGACCTGAAGGGAAAATTATAGGATGCTAATATTTGTTAATTAGATTGGCTTTATTATTTTTAATCTCTTTAGTGTTCAAATTTATTTTTTTCCTCAAAGGAAAGGCATCAACCCCTCCCTGAGAGGCCGGGTAGGGTCCTGGATGAGGTGACCACTGAGTGCTGAAGGAAGAGTGGGGGATGGCAGGTTTAACCAGTGCAGAGAGCTAGGGAAAAGAAGTACAGAGCGAGTGTCCCGGGCCAGGTGATAGAGAGGTGCAGGAGGCATTGAAATGTTTGTTGAATGACTCCTGTTATGAAGCAGCCCTTCCCCCAGCACCTTCCTATTTCCTCTGTGATTTCAGTGTTTTTGTGTTTGGGCTGTGTGCACAGCAAAGAGGGACCTGAGAGAAGCATTATTCTGTGATTTTGTTACTTATTCATTTATTTCAACGATTTGTTGTTGTTGTTGTTGTTATTATTATTATTAGTGGTGGTAGTTGTTATTATTGTTGTTGTTGTTTTGGCATTTTTTGAGACAGGGCTTCTATATATAGCCCTGGATATACTTGAACTCACTCTGTAGACCAGGCTAGCCTCAAACTCATAGAGATCCACCTGCCTCTGCCTCCCGAGTGCTGGAATTAAAGGTGTGCACCACCATTCGCCTGTCTATTTTTATTATTTTTAATTATGCATGTGTGGGGGGAGGTAAATGCACATGCATACAGTATCTGTCAAGTCCAAAACTACCAGCTTCCTCTGGAGCTAGAGTTGTAGGCAGCTGCGAATCACCTGATACGGGTGCTGGGAACCCAGCTCAGGGCTTGCGAGAGAGCTATACACATTCTTAGTCACCGAGCAATCTCTCCATCCCTACTTGGATAGTCTTTAAAGTCTAGCTAACCTAAGGAGGGCTAGGGAAGCAGTGAAGCAAATAGGTGAAGCCCCACACTAAAATAAGTAAATAGCCATCAATACAGAGAAAATAGAGCTCTCGGAGAATTCTCAGATTCAGCCATGTGCAAAATCCATTTGAACGCTGGCTGAAACAATGGCTTTCTGGAAAAGTGCAAATAATCAGTTGGACTCAGAAGAGCTGGAACCACCCCCCCCAAAAAAACCCTAATAACTATGCAAGGAATCAAGTCCTCAAAACAAAACAAAACAAAAAAAAAAACAAAAAAACAAAAACAAACCCTAAAACAGCCAACTTTAGTCAGTGTCTGTCGAGTCTTCAAGGGTCTGGCAATGTCAATGTTATTTAAGTACCACCAACCATACCAGATCTTAGGGAAGGAAAGATCCCAGGTCATTCTGTGAAGCTAGTGTCACGCTGATAACAAAGCACAGGACAGCTGGTGTGTGGCACACATCCATAATTCATAATTGAACAGCAAAATGAGTTTTCATCTGTGAGCATTGATATAAAATGTGTACACTAATAAATAGAATCATGAAATCAATATTGGGGGGTTGTTTGTTTTTTGTTTTTGTTTTTTAAAAACAGGGTTTCTCTGTGTAGCCTTGGTTGTCTTGAAATTTGCTCTGTAAACCAGGCTGTCCTCAGACTCAGAGATCTGCCTGCCTCTGCCTCCTGAGTGCTGAGATTAAAGGCGTGTGCCACCACAGCCTAGCCTGTAATATTGTTTTTTATTTACTTATTATTGATAAAAATTTTAATTTTTAATTTATTTATATTTTATGTATGAGCACTCTGCATGTGCACCTGTGCTCCAGAAGAGGGCATCAGATCCCATTATAGACAGTTGAGAGCCACCATGTAGTTGCTGGGAACTGAACTCTGGACCTTTGGAAGAGCAGCCTGTGCTTTTAACTACTGAGCCATCTCTCCAGCCCCATCTTGATTTTTTTAAATTTATTTTATTTTTTTTGTATCTGAGTGTTTTGCCTGCTTGTCTGTGTGTGCCTGGCTGCATACCTGGTGCCCACGGAGGTCAGAATAGGGTAGGGGTGCCTGGGAACTTGAGTTACAGGTGATTGTGAACCACCACATGGGTGCTGGGAACCAAACCCAGGGGCTCTGCAAGAGCAACAAGTACTCTTAACTGCAGCTGCCTCTCTAGCCTCTAGTCTTGATATTTTAAGACAGGATTTCCCATAGCCCAGGCTCACTCACTACATAGCCCATGATGACCTTGAACCCCTGATCCTCCTGCCTTTACCTCCTGAGTGCTGGGCTTATCATACACCACCACACCCAGCACAGGGCCTAAAGGACATTTGATACAAAGGGATAAGTGTCTTTGGTTTTAATGTGTGTGTGTGTGTGTGTGCACATGTATGTGTACACATAAGCATTTGTGCTTATGTGTGGAGGTGTACGTTCCCAACATTGTTCTACACTCTTTACCTGAAACATGATGAAATCAGTGCTAGAGAATGTTCCATAGTGCTTGAGAAATATGTATTCAGGAGCTGACGGGGTGGAATGAGGAGAGGGAGGGAGGGAGAGAGCAAGGGCGGGGGAGAGGAGAGAGAGAGAGGGAGGGAGGGAGAGAGGACAAAGAGAGGGAGAGGAGAGAGAGGGGGAGGAGAGAGAGGGTGGAGGAGAGAGAGGGAGGGAGAGAGAGAGGGAGAAGGGGAGAGAGGACAAAGAGAGGGAGAGAGAAGAGAGAGAGGGAGAGAGAGAGAGGAGAGAGAGGGGAGGAGAGAGAGGGGAAGGAGAGAGGGGGAGGAGAGAGAGGGAGAGAGGAGAGAGAGAGAGAGAGGGAGAGAGGAGAGAGAGAGAGAGGAGAGAGAGGGAGAGAGGAGAGAGGGAGAGAGAGAGGGAGAGAGAGAGAGGGAGAGAGAGAGGGAGAGAGAGAGAGAGGGAGAGAGGAGAGAGAGGAAGAGAGGAGAGAGAGAGAGGAGAGAGGGAGAGAGGAGAGAGAGGGAGAGAGATGGGGGGAGAAACAGAGAGACAGAGACAGAGAGACAGAGACAGAGAGAGACAGAGACAGAGAGAGAGACACAGACAGAGAGAGACAGAGACAGAGGAGGTGGGAATGAAACCAGGGATAGAGAGAAAGAATTATCTGCCCTGATGGCAATGGAGAGTTCTGAACTGAGAAGTTATGGATTTTCAACTCATATTGCTGAGGTTGAAGAGTTTGACAGGGGACAAGAATGAGCCAGATACAAATGGTGTGCCTAAAAGAGTCATCATAAAGCATGTTCAAGTGTGCTAGTTAAAATAATTGATAAAAGGCACGTTGAAAATGTTTTTTTAAAGGTGAATATGTTCCATGTAGTCTTTAAGAGCCGCATACCCTTCAGCCTAGGGTTGTCCAGAGCTAGCCCCAGAAATGCTTATTGCAGCTTACTGCACCAAAAAAAAAAAAAAAATAGAGAAACAAGCCAATTATGGATGCACGCAGCCTCTGTAATCCTAGCACCTGAGGGGCTGGAATAGGAAGATGGCTGGTTCTAGGCCAGCCTGTTCTGCGCAGTGGGTTCAAGGCCAGAGACGGTCACAGAAAGGATGAAGGACTACCTAAGTACCCAGCGACAAGGTTAGAATCTTGAGAGGTGTCGGGCTTGGGACACACTATTGAAAAGTGAAGATGTTGGATGCAGAGATGTGTTAATGAGTGGCGGGAACATGGCGACGCAGGGATGTGTGCATTCATCCATGTTTGGGAGGACTTAAAGAAAACTGCAACAGGACCATTAACCATCTTTATGTCCAGAAATGTGACAGAGCCCTGGGATGGCAAGGGCAGCATGCCCAGCTCTATTTCCATTGGGTAATTACCTTGAGTGGATTTTTCCCATAGTGTGCTGTTTTCAGAATTTAAAAAGAATATTTTGGGAGAAATCACTTGCAAAAGGAGGAAACTGTTTAAGATGCCTCGCCGGAGCTTTCTTCTTTTTCTTTTTTGACAATGCTGGGGATCAGACTCAGGACCTTGGGCATGCTGGGCAAGTGCTCTGACTTCCCATCTTAAGTTCCCTTTTCTGTGGGCTCATCTCTTCTTTTATTGCCAATGCCAGATCTGAGAGGGTCCGTAGGACACATTGTCCCTCCTGTCATTTTTGTCCCCGAGGAAAATAAAACCTAGAGATATGTCACACAAGCTACCCAGGGTTGCCGGCTAGTCTCGGCAGACGTTGGGCTCCCTGATGTAGCTTTTAGAAAAGGAGCTGAGCATGTTGTGTGAGTAACAAGAGCCTCATCCCTTGGGCTTGTCTGCCCTTGCCCAGGTGGCGCTCACCCAGTGAGTGTTACTTCCTGTAAAAATGTGGACATGCAGATCTGTAGGTACCTTCCTGGAAAGTGGGCCAGGTGAGGGCCCTTCAACAGGCACTTCAGCAAAGTCTCCTCAGATGACTCGGAAGGAAGAGAAGACTGGGGCCCTTGTGTGACCTCCCTTCATCTCAGCACTGCTGGCTTTAACTCTACACCCAGGTTGAAGTTCCCCATCATAACGAAAGAAAGCAGGGAGCTTCAGCTCACCAGGGGACAGAACTAGATTGGCCTGAAACCCCAGTATGGGTGCTCCACCTCTGTCCTTTCTCTTGTCCTGGATCTCTGGAATGGCTCACCCAGGCCATGTGTTGAGCACCCATTGGCCTCCAAGGGGAGGGGCCCTTTGTCTTACCAGAAGAGCTCCTCAGGTTGGCCAACTGGGAAGATGCTGACAAGCATATTGAGCTGAGGAGGGGCCTGGCCAGCTTGATCTTGGGGGAGGAGCTGTTTCCTGAGGACTGGGATCCCTGCCTGCCTATCCTGAGAGTGTTCCCTTGTCCCTGTGCCACAGAGCTTTGAAGGAACCACTTTTGTAGTCAAGAACTGGTGAACGCTGCAGGGTGACTTGGAAGCACCTCTTCCCTCTTCCTGGTCGAGAACAGGAAGGCCTGAGGACCTAGCCTTTCAGCCTGAACTCTCACCGACACTTGCTGCTCCAGGTAGGTGCCCCTGCCCCACCATCCCATGGTCCTAACACGAGTTCTCCCTCACAATCTTGGGAAATGTGGCCATAGGGTTGTCCTGTAGCCCGTGGTGTGTCAGTCAGCACTTGGGAAAAGTCAGCACTTGCTTCCATAAACCTCTTTCTTTTTTTTTTTTCAGGGGGGGGGGCGTTTCAAGACAGGGTTTCTCTTCTCTGTGTAGCCTTGGCTGTCCTGGACTCACTTTGTAGACCAGGCTAGCTTTGAACTCACAGCGATCCACCTGCCTCTGCCTCCTGAATGCTGGGATTAAAGGCGTGTGCCACCACCACCCAGCTCCATGATCCCCTTTAGCCACGGCCTGACTGGAGGGACCAGCAGGGACCAGGGTGCATGGGGCACCCTCTCGGGTGGCTCAGGTTCCAGAGGCTTGAGGAAAACTTGAGAGCTGTAAGTAGCTTGTCCTTGCTTCATTGGCAAGGCCCCAGGCTGAGCTCCTAGCTGGGACCCCTGTGGGAGGGTCCTGCCTAACTGCGCTGGTATGAGGAGCAGGCTCAGGACATAGCCAGGCAATGCTTTTCTGAGCACTCCCAGACTCTGGGAAATCTTTCTTCTGGAAGGGATTATGACAGATAGTATCTCCAGACTGCAGGGGCTGGAAGGGATCTTCACTGAACTAATCCGACTCAACCCTGTTTTACGTCTGGAGCATCACTTAGCATCAATAGAGACTCCAGATGTTGCTACTGAGTCTCTCAGAGGAATCAGGTGTAATCCCGTCCACACCGCACAGGAAGTTCTCTGTTTCAGCTGTCTCCTTCCTCCTGGCCTCAGCCCAGCTTCTGTCCTGGGTACGCTTCCTCTCCTTTACCATATCTGGCCACCTTGACCAGCTAACACTCCTTCATCCCACATCCTAAGGTAGAGTGTGTTAAGAGCCAGGCGAGCATCTAGAGGAGCCATTCTTCGCATCTCAGGAGTGAAAACCCTACGCTGTTTGAATCTTGGAGAAAGGATGACACAGCCCTTGAGGCTGAGCTTGGAAGCTGTAATAGGGTAAGGTCCTCCCCTCCCCTGAGGGCCTCTCTTTCATGGAGAAGATGTTGTCCGGTACGGGATGCTGGCCAAGAGTGTTGCAGTTGTTGTTATCCATTAAGGACACCTTAGATCTAGTTCTTCTTCTGTGCAAAGTGCTCAGTGTTCCTGTAGCCCTTTTGACTTCCTATTCTTTTCCCGGGAGAGCCCTCCAGGGCAGGTGGCCTTGGCTGTGGGCATCACTTACTTCTGTCCCTCTCAGACCTCACTGTCCCACCCTGCTTCCCCCCCCACCCCACCTAGGTGGCTGTGGAAAGCAGCTGTGACCCTTGTTCGAAGCTCAGGACTCTGGCCACCTGCCAACCTTACCATCTCTGCCTACCTCACGCTGTAAAATCGGGGAAAGAGTAGACACCCGAGGTCACTGGGGATTAAACAGCTTAATACCTGTAAAGTGCTTGAAAAGGCATCTATCATTCAGCAAGTGGGTGTAACATCAGCTCTGTTCATCACAGAAGCCTGTTTTTTCCCAGCCACACTCTGCGCTTGATTAACTTTCCTAAAGCACTGAGTAGCCATCTTATTCCCGGGGTCTACAGTCAGTCATCCATGGCTCCCTGTGGCCTGTTTAATGATGATGGCCTGTTTAATGGCCTGCTCTTGGGGGTCTTGAGAGAAGAAACAATGTATCTTATTTATGTCATACATTATAAGGAAACAATACTGTCTATTGAGATAGAGCATTTTTCACCCTCAACGGTGTGAGTGTAGCCACCCATACGCCGACCTCAGATTGAAGGTTTATTTCAAATTCTCCCTCTTAACCACAGCCCTGATGTGAGCACAGCTGCATACTGGCTGCAGGGTGCACTGGATAAGGGTGGCTCTGGTTTCATCTGGGGCCGTGAGACTGCAAGTGCAGTAGTCCCGTTCTAGACTCCAGCCCTGTCCACATCAGAGTGGACAGCTGGCCACTGCCCAAAGTAGGCAGGGACTGCAACACCCTTGCAAGTTCAGGCCAGGCAGCAGACATGAAGTCATTGTCCTTGGCTCCCATAGCTCTGGGCTGCTGGAGGTTGGCAGCGAGTTCCTAGGATCAGCACCCTGGACAGAGCACGCCATCCCGTTTATCCTGCATCCCACGGAAGAGAGGCTGCATTCAAAACCAAGTTCCTTTTAGGTGCAGAGCTGTTGGTTGGCCACAACCACAAACTTCTCTAAGTCCTTATTTGTCCATCTGTTAGACGGAGAGAATAGCTCCCCTTACAGAGGTTAGAGGCCACAGTGGGGCAGCCAGGAGGCACCCTTGCGTAGGGCCGGCTTCGTTTCAAAGCTATTCTTCTCAGTGCTGTGTCCAGCAGCCCGCTCACTTTCCCAAGGTGCAGCGTGTCTTGCAGGCTACGGGCTCCACTCCAAGCTGACAGACGACAGTGGTGATTAGACGGGGGCGAAGGAGGATCAGTCCAAAGCTTCCAAGATTCCTGGCAGGGTGAGAGGCAAGGAGGGAAGAGTGACACAGTTCTGTCTGATTTTCTCTGAGATTTTTTCCACCAGGAGGCTCAGGCACTGCCAAGCCCCAGGAAGTGAGGGTGTAGTGCCAGAAAGGGAGCCGACCAAGCCTACTGCTTCCTTCTTTAATCAACTCAACAACAAGATACTTATGCTTGGGGTGTAGGCTCTAGGCTGGGCGCTGAGGTCAGAAGCATGTAAGCTATTCGGACCTTTCAGGTCTTAGCTCTGCTGGAGGAGGGCAGGGCATTTGACATGCCGCTTAAACTCTGTTGGGTTTTGTATTATTGATTCTTACTCTTTTAGAGACAGGGTCTCACTTAGTAGCCCAGGCTAGCCTCAAAATTGTATCAATGCTCCTGCCTCAGCTTCCCAAGTACTGGGATTTATGGGAGCATACCACGAGGCCTGCCAAAGCAATGTAATTTCTAGTTGGAGTATGTTAAGAGGAGGAAAAAAAAGGGTAATACAGACACAAACAAGCAAATTAACAAAAACCCTGAGAAAGAAAAGGGGTCTCAGGAATGCCTCAGAGCTGTGTCGTTAAACTGGGGGCTGAAGAGATGCTTAACAGTCACACACAGACATACACACCTGTACGTAATTTTAAAAATATATAATTTAAAAAATTTTTAAATTACAAGCTGGGTGTGGTAGCACATGCCTTTAATCCCAGCACTTGGGAGGCAGAGACAGGTGGATCTTTGTGAGTTCAAGGCCAGCCTGGTCTACAAAGCGAGTCTAGGACACCTAGGGCTACACAGAGAATCCCTGTGTCAAAAAAACTTTAAAAAAAATTTAAAAATTATAATAAATAACTTTTAAAAATAGGATCACCAGGGCAGATCTAACCAAAAATGTTATCATTGAGAGCCAAACTGCCTCCCTTGGGAGTCCTTGGTGGGTATCAAAACTCCAAATCAAGGCTTTAGGACAGGAGAAAGATCTAGAAACCCCATTAATCCTAGCCCAGACAATGCCATATCTTTTCTCCATTATTTCCATGGCTCCCCACTACCTACATCAAGATGCACAAGCCATCCAGGCTGTCTTAGGACCTTGTGGCCTGGCCAGTTTGCCTCTTCTCTGCCTCTGTAGCCAAGACTACTATTTTTTGAATGTCTTATTCCCCACTTCCCTCCTCCTCCTATTTTTTTCCCTCTCTCTACTGGTCTCTATCAGCGTAGGATCTCTGCTTCCAAATGTCACCTCCAGAAATCCTTCCTGCCCCTATGGTCCTCGAGACCATAACTTCGGGCATATGCCTTGCTTTGTCCTGCCTTTGCCTGGAATTCCTGTCTGATCTGCCACCTGGGCGCATGCTGAGACCTTGGCCTAGGCTCTTTTGCCTCCAGCAGGTGTTGGCACAGTAAACACTGGCTGAACTGTGTGCTTAAAGGCCCCGGTAAAACAGGGTGAGCCTTTGGTCCACTTGGATACCAAAGGCAGAAGAGAAATTTGAACAGACAAAAGGAAGACAAAAAGGAGAGGAGGAAATCACTGTTTTGCTCAAATTGTCACAGGCAGAAGGATAGGTCTCTCTTCTCCAGAAATAGCTACTAATTCCTTCAGCAATCCAGGCTGGTATTTGTTTGAGCTTAATTAGAATGCCTCTAGCTTTAGGCACATTGAATTTTCTCTGGTTCCATCTTTGGATCTGAGTAGTTTTTTTCTGAGCCTCGAGCCAAGGAAAAGCAAAGCCAGGCGCTTGGCCCCTGACCTGGGGCTTATCTCTAGGTGATGTAAGTGACCTCCCCACCTTCCCCTCAGGGCAGTATGGGGACACAACAACTAAGGTGTGGGTGTGAGCATAATTCCTGGAGGCTTTAAGAGCTGTAGCCCTCAGCCACTTGGCTCTGCCTCCCTCCAGGGCTGACTTTATCACTAGGTCTTTATATAGCCTTAAAACTGTGCATGTGGGGTACTGCGCATGTGAGGTACTGCACATGCACTTCTCAGGATCGGGATCGTCATGAGTTCTTGACTCTCTGATGCTCCCTGGGCCCCGTGAGGTTGTGTAAACTAGACCAGCATCTTCAACCATCTGGCTTCCACCACCCATAGCTGGAGCAGCTTGCTTTTAGCAGGCAGCTGCTCTGAGAGCCCCCCCCACTACTCCCCCCGCCCCCCCCCGCTACCCCCCAGGCAGTCAGCACGGCTTCTGGCCTATTTAGACAGATGGAGCCGGAGCCCAGGGACTGGCTTCACCCTCGCCCTTCTTCTTCTGAGGGTGGCATGCTTCCATCCAGGGACTTGCGCTCCCCAGGGAGCCTGATCACAATCTGGACCCACAACTGCCTCCCTCCCCTGCCTCCCTCTCAGCTTTTGTGCCTTGGAGTGTCATGCCATGGTTGGAGGCCTTTATGCCCTTAAGGGCATGTGGCTGCCCTTAAGAGCTTGTATGGTAGCAGGGATCTTGTCTTTAGTTGTTGGGGCTAGTTTAAAATGCCTGTGCTTGTAGAATCTGAGCAGAGTGCCTGGTGGCTAGCAAGCCATCAACTCCTGGGAGACAAAGTGTCCATATTTAAGGGCCCACCTTTGCCTGGGCCTGCCTGTGTGCATCCCTTCTGGATACCTGGGAGACTCAGAGCTCCTTCCTGTGATTCTCACACCTCACAATTCCTTTATCCCATATCCTTTTGGTGGGGGTGGGGGGGAGGGGACTGCAAGCCTGAACTATAGGCTTCTTAAGTTCAGGAGCCAAGTCTGGGCTGGGCTGGGCTGAATCAACGACTCTGTGAATGGAAACTGTGCAGCTGAGAGAGAAAGAGACAGACAGACAGGCAGGCAGGCAGACAGACAGACAGACAGAGATAGTGTGGCTGAGGGAACTAGACTGACTCTGCCAGGCTGTCTACTCCAGTGTCTAGGTTCAGCTTTGGGGCTGCAGGACGACCTTCCTCCTCTTTCTATGCCCTTTCCCTCCACAGGACAAATCTTAAAATATTGGCACCACCGTGGGGACTTGTTGGAGACACTGACTCCCAGACCTGCCGTTCTAGAACCTGTAGTGACTCAATGTGTGCCTCATATTGCCTTCAAACAGTGACGAGGATACTGACCAGTGAGCCTCTTGTGCTGCTGCTTCCGTCAAACCTGAAAGCCTACTTATGAGAGGGTGGGTCCAGGCTCCCCTCACCTGACTTGTGTGCTTACTAACCGTCCTGCCACATGTGGCTGGTCTTTACACCTCAATTTCTCACTCAGTGTGGCACAGATCAGGTGTCTCTAAGGCAAGCTCTGTACAGATACCAGTGGGTTGAAACCCCCTGGCTGGGTCTGAGTGACACTAGGAGTTCATTCTGCCTTCGGCTGTAGAGTCTTGGATGATCAGAGCTCATCTTGGCAACGAAAGGAGGTGGAGTGGAGTGTTACTAATAGTATCTTACCTGGTTGCTGTGGGCACCTCTCTGCTGGCAGCCTTTATCCCTCCATAGCAGGAGGCTGACTCTAGGATGGGGCCCTATTTCACTGCAGGTATGTGATTCCCTCTTGTTCCCGTCCTCCCACCCAACCGTCCTCCTCTGGACTCATGCTGAAGAATTAATGAGGTAAAGGCTGAGAGAGCCACACCCTGGAGTCATCACACCCCTCACCCCCCACTGATGAGGAATGAAGCAGCTGCCCAGTCTTGCTGGCTGAAAGTGTGGTCCAGACTTGTTGCCATGGAGATGAGAATTACAGGGATAACTCAGGGCTGTGCTGGAGGCTCAGCTTCGCCCAGTGGTGAATGCATTTGCTCTACCGCCCTCAGATGGGAGGTGTGCCGAATTCCTCTTTCTCTAAATCAAGACAGAAACCTCCAAGAACAGGTTCCAGCCAAGTCTCAGAGGATAAGGGTAGGCAGGAGCTGCCTAGCCAGAGGTGGGAAGCCTGTGGTGACAGTGGCCACCAGCTGTGATATCACAAGGCTAACCAAGTCCCTCTTCCATGCTTCCCCACTTTCTCACTGTCAACAAATGTTTGCAAAGCATCCAGCCCTACCTGGACAACAGAGAAATGAATGAGCAATAAGGGGTCTCAGGCTGTTCCCTGGGGTAGCCAGTCATGTGCAAGGTCAGCTTGTAAGGGATCACACAGTATGCTAGGTCCCAACACAGCAAATCACGCGTCATCAAATGTGCTGAGCAGTGTGTGAGTGGTTCACTCAGTCCCTTAGTCCTCACAGCTGCACAATGGAGCGTTCATTTTTATAAGTAAGGAAACCGAGGAACACAGCAGTTAAGAAACCTACTTAAAGTTATGAGCCTAATACATAGCAGAGGCTAGGGTTGGACCCAAGGAAGCCAGCTCTAGGGACCCATAATTACATGCTGCACTGTGTCTGCCTTCTAAGGTGCCATGAGGTATGGGCATGGGGATGGGGGTATCACCTGATTCCCTGCCCCACAAGAAGTAATATTTGAACTGAGGTTCGTGGCAAATTGACTTAGTAGTGTGTGGGGGAGGGGCATCTAGGCAGAGAGACTAGGATATGCCAAGATCCTGGGAGTTTGGAGGGGGGAAAGGATTCCACAGTTAGACAATTGAAGAGAGGAT
The DNA here is from genome assembly GCF_903995435.1 of Acomys russatus. Classification (NCBI taxonomy): domain Eukaryota; kingdom Metazoa; phylum Chordata; class Mammalia; order Rodentia; family Muridae; genus Acomys; species Acomys russatus. The sequence continues at coordinate 96,892,969 of NC_067137.1, forward strand.
CTGGGGGACAGTGGATGACAATGAGGAAAGTTCATCAAAAAGAAGCCAGAGTGTTCTACAGACACAGAACCATCCGTAGCATAGTGGCCACTTGTTGACAGAGCAAAGAAAGCAACTTAATGCCCTTTTACAAGATTCCCTCACCACCTTGCTCAGGAAACCCCCTACACACTTCTGACTGGACTCAGTGGCCCTTGTCTGTGGCAGATTTCTCTCACTCTGTAACAGCCTTTTAGCAGGATCTGTCTCAAGCCTTTCCTGGAATAAGCATGGAGAGAGAAAGGACGCGCTTCATTCTTCTTAGCACTACATGGGAGAGAACTCAGGGCAGGATGAATGCTGCGGGGGGTGGCTGGTAGATGGGACATGGGAGCCCCCAGAAAGGCAGCCTGAGGGCACAGAGTTGATCTGACTCCCAACAGGGCATTCTTGATGCAGATGGAGTGCCTGAGGACCAAGGGCTTTGAGAGCAGGGGCCATCTATCTGTAAGAACCAAGGCATATTAAGAGGGGCTCCTGGTGGAAGAGAGAGGTGGTGGCTGGACCAGATTTGATCTTCCTGAGTGGAAAGCTGCCCAGAGCCACCAGGAGCCTGCACAGAGACCCTTTCCTCATTGGCAAATTACAGATAGAGCTGGCAGAGGTAGAGTGCTTGAGGGGACCACAAAGGGTTTGATGAAGGAAAGCCAACCGTGCCTGTGCCTAGAAAAACCCAAGGCTTCTCTTCAAAATACTGTATACAAGAGGGCATGCTCATTTAGTTTTTTTTTTTTTTTTTTTTTTTTAACCAGAAAAGATTTAAAGACCTCTTAAAGTGTGTGGTACAGTGTTAAGGCTTTGTTGTTGTTTCTTATTCCTTAAGTTACAAAACAAAAACCAAGACCCTATAGTTTTAGAACATCAGTACATCTGTTGTTCTTAATGTATAAATATACTTATACGGATACATATACATATTTGTGTGTGTGTGCGCACACACACAAACAGGTTGTCACTCCCAGCTGTTTTCCAGCCTTTGGAGGGCTGGTGTCTGTGGTAACCCCCACAACTGCTTCACATCTTGCCCTTCCAACTTGGGCACCGCCTTGGTGGCTCACTGTGACAGAAAGCGTTGGCCCCCTGGGTTGGTGAGTGACAAGAGTCTGAGGACATAGGAGAGAACCTCCCTGGCAAGGAGAGGCACCTCTGCAGGGCCCCAGAGTGAGGTGGGTAGGACATCAGTTCACTTAGTTTGTAGCCTTGACTAGAGTGGGTACTGCATCTCCCCCTCTGCCACAGGCTTTTGTGGCTGTGGGCTAGTACTTAGCCTCAGTTTATCTGCCTGTAGAACGGAGCACCAAGCCTTGCGCTTAGGCTCCTGTAACACAAGTCCCTGCCTTTGCCTTCCCCCTCTCTGTCTGAAGCCACACCCACTCAAGCCTGGAGTCTGATCCCAGCATAGCTTTCCTTTCTCCATTAACTTCTGTCTTGAGCCTGTTTCTTTCTTTCTTTTTTTTCCCCCAGTGCTGTTTTGTCTTGAGTGTGGCTCATTGCAGCATGATTCAGAGGGGGCTGACAAGCTCTTCCCTTGGGGCTCATCTCCCGCTCTGCTGCCATTAGCTCCCTGACCTAGAGAGGCTCTCAGGCTCTTTAGGCTCAAGACTCCTCTTTACAAGATGACAACAGAATTTAGCTGGTCTTTGTGCAGGAGATAAAAATGCTCTTAAGAATTTTCAGAATTCATTTTTTTAAATGTGCATGTGCATTAAATCTAAACAAGGATTTAATACTAGGAATTCTATGCTTTCCAGATGACTGAGATGGTAGATTCTGGGTGCTCAGAAGAGCAGAGCTGGTCCAACAGACAAAGCACACCTCACACAGTCAGGAGGGATGTGCCTGGAGCCACTGGCCTTCCATCTGTCCTGGCAACCTAGGATCAGGAACTTTCTTATCATTTGTGACACTTGCTTTTCTCTATACTCCTCAGGAGGCAAAGCCTGGCACTGAATCCCTTTCAAAGCGCCCCCGTCCCTCTTCCCCAAGGAACACAACCCAGCCTAAGGAAGACAAGTTCCCACCTTATTCAACATAGAAAGGAGTACAGGAAGGAGCCGTGTGTGGTGGCTGAGAGCCACTTACAGCATCCAACACTCAATCTAATACGTGTTAACCTAGACAGTGCATTAAAAAGACTTGACACCAAGCTTAGCATGGAGAACTTCTCATTAACCGTCAACTGCCATGCTTATTATGGTACAAGGGGCATCAGTGAGCGAACGGTGGCCGTGCCAGGAACTCTGGTAGAGAGAAAACTGCCACAGAACCAGCCTGGCTGCCTGGTGCTGTCCGGTTCTGAGTTCTACCTGGTCCTACGGCTCACATAGCTCCCCTGCTTGGCAAACTGGTACCCTCAGGTCCTCTCACCCTATACTCAGGAGCCTCTGAGACTCTGACCTCAGTCTTTGGAACTGGATAGCAAAGATAGCAACCAACACCTGTGGCTCCCACAGTTTATAAAAACTGTGCACCGTCTTCTTAGGTAGCATTCATAATCGCCCTGGACCCGTCAGGGCAGACAGTGAGCACCGCTTTGTAGGAAAGAAAATGGAACTTTAAGAAGGTAAGGTGGCATCTGGGTGGTTGGTGACACTCGCTTTTAATGTATCTCTTGGGAGGGTAAAGGCAAGGTAGATCTCTGAGTTTGAGGCCACACTGGTCTACAGAACGATGAGTTCCAGGACAGCCAGGCCCACATAGAAAAATCCTGTATCAAAAACAAGCAAAAAATCAAAAAAAACAACAACAACAAAAACCCAGGGGTGTCTGGAGACCCCTGGTGTTCTCCAAACACCTTCCAGGTGAGTCAAAGCCCCTAGCCCCATCGACAAGACTAAGAAGCCACTGAGAGTCCTGAATGGGGTGCCAGAAGACCCAGGGTCTCCCCTCAAATCCCCCCATTCCCAGGCTTAGGTAAGCACCTGAGCCTGCAGGAGACTCAGTTTCATCCCATTGTATGTCGAACACACCGTCCTTGGTGATAGCATCCTGGGAGATGGAGGACAGTTTGGAGCAGGGACCGGCTTAAGTAGGGGCAAGATTTATGACCAGCTGACAAGGCAGGTGTACAGGCCTATGAAGCAGAGTCCCTAGTTCCTGTGACTCCCCTACCTGTTCTGCTCTCACTAGAATGAGAGCAAGCCTAAGCCACTGAGCTGACTTCCTGGAAGGGGGGGGCGGAGGAAGAGGAGGTCCAAAGACAAGAGGAGGTAGGAGGAATTACACAGCCCCAAACTCATTTGTTTTTTGTTTTTTACATCCTACTACCGGGGGATAATCTTTCCTCTTATTAGCAAAAGGTAATAATCATGGAAAAGAACAAGGTTGCCGAGCGTGGTAGAGCACGCCTTTAATCCCAGCACTTGGGAGAGGCAGAGGCAGGCGGCTCACTGTGAGTTCGAGGCCAGCCTGGTCTACAAAGCGAGTCCAGGACAGCCAAGGCTACACAGAGAAACCCTGCCTCGAAAAACCAAAAAAAAAAAAAAAAAAAAAAAAAAAAAAAGAGCAAGGTTGGGTGGTGGGGGCAGGCAGGAGCACCCTGATGGGTGGTGCCAGTGTGTGTGGGTGTGTTGTGTGTGTTGGTGTGTGTGTGTTTGCTTTCCACTTCTCCTGACTTGTGGCCACAATGATTCTCATCTAACCCTAAATGCTGGCCTTATGAGCTGGTTGCTGCTGATTCATTCATTCATGGGAAGGTGGATAGTGACTAGTGCTGGGAAGCACAGCTGGATGGCTGCAGAGCCCAGCTCCGACCCCTGCTTCTGTCTGCCATGACACTGCACCACCCAGAAAGTATAGAAAGGCTTTATCCTTGGACTGGGACTTGTGCAAGGTCATCACCTTCTGCCATTTTTGTCAGTACTGCTAGCCAGTGGAGGGTAAGGAAACACTCAGGCTGGAGGGCCAGCTCTGCCACTTACTAAGCCCATGGCTTTGGTTGACTTCTTTACGCTCGCTAGGTTTTGTTGTTTTTTGTTCCCAGGATGGCTAGTTCTGGTGCCCTGGGGTCCTTGTGAGGGTTAAATGAAGCATTGCTTAAATGGAAGTCACTAGTCCAGAGCTAATGCTCATAACTGCTAGCAATCAATAAGTTGGCCCCTCCACAGAACTCCTTAGACCATCTTCAAAAATAAATAAATAAAGATCGATTTTTTACTTCTAATTATATATACTTCTGTGTACCTGTGTATGAGTATGTGCACATGAGTTGGAGGGCCCATGGAGGCCAGAAGAGGGCGCTGGATCCCCTGGAGTTACAGACAGTTGTCAGGATGCTCAACATGCATGCTGGGATCTGAACTCTAGATCTCTGGTAGGGCAGCAAGTGCTCTTAACCACTTAGCCATCTCTCCAGCCTCCCCTCCTCCCCCAGACCATCTTAATTCTGGGATCACTCCTGAGACTTGCCTCCCAATGTCCTGGATCATCTGAAAGTGGAGAGCAGAGAGGCTGACCTGGTTTGTTAGGGCAGCAGTGGGTCTGGATGCCTGGGAGGGAGAGAGGAATGGAGGGTGAAGCCAAAGGCAAAGCTAGTGCTTTTTGACACTGTTCTTGAGCTGCCTGATGATGGCTCAGAATTAGAAGACCCAGAAAAACAGCACATCCTGCTTTTGACAATGGAAGGCAAGATAGGGGAGTACGGGCAGGATGGAACTATTCTCTCTCTCATCAGGCAAAGTTACGACCATGGAGGGGACCTGCCTCACAGGCCAGCATTCTCGTCACTTCTCCTGCCTCTCTTTGGCCCAAACCAAAGGTTGTAATTTGGTTTTTGTTCATGGAAAGAGCAGAGACAATGGCTGACAATGACGGCAAGTTTTAAGGGATAGCGGACCCTCCTCTTCCTCCACGTCTCTCCTCCTTCCTGTCTCCAAATAGAGTGGGTGGCATGGAGGAGGCTAAGGGTGGTCCAGTGGGGACCCCTCAGTACCATCTCAGATGAGCTGATAGAATGAAGATGGCGACACCAGGTAATCCTGAGGGCTGATGTGGTTCTCAGCACTGTACAGGGGAATGTGTGAACCATCTTCCTTCATTATCACAGTAACCCCGGGAGGCTGCTGTTATGCCCGTGCCATGTGCTGGATCTGAGGCCCAGGGAGCTAGGGTACCATCGGTGGTCACTAGGACAGATCTGGAGTTTAATTTAGATGTATGAAATGTTCTGGCTTCAGATAGCTAAGTTCTGTCCACTCCCTTGAACAGTTCTTTGCCCTGCACTGTGAAGTTAGCGTCCAAAGAGTCATGTTCCTTGATACTTGCTACTCTAAGGATGCTCCCTATGTCGCGGCTATGGGCATCTCTAGGGTCCTCAGGCTCCAAGCTTCATTTTTCTGTTGGTTGGTTGGTTGCTTTGTTTTCCGAGACAGGGTTTCTCTGTGTAGCCCTGGCTGTCCTGGAACTCACTCTGTAGACCAGGCTGGCCTAGAAATCTCAGAGATCCACCTGCCTCTGACTCCCCAGTGCTGAGATTAGAGGCGTGAGTCGGTCTCCACACCCAGCTTCATCCTTAACTGGGCTCGTGCTTGGATCTCCAGAGAGCTAACCCTTCGGCTTTCTGCATCCCTCTCCAGGGCTAGCTTAGAACCACATCCCATGGGGCATTGCCTTTTGGGGTTATTATGAAATGAAGTAAGAATGCAGGTCTAGGACAGAATGGTATATGGAGAGAGGTTGGGTGCTGCTTTAGGTTTCCATGGCAACAGCCTCCTCATTGCCTCTGCCTGCTGCCTGAGAGCTTGGGTGGCAAGGTGGGAGAGGTAAACTATTCTCCCTTTCACTCCTGCACCTGCCCTGCAGGCCAGAAGCCAGACAGAGCTGAAACCAGATTGCTGGGTGGAACCCCCACCCCCAACTCTAAGCTTATGCTGGGACCTCATAGCTGAGGGTCTTCCTATCCCTAGGCCAACAGTAGTCCTCTCTGCAAAGCCTAAAGGCTATGAATTCCCTGAGGAGGATGCCATGTTTGTACCTCCAGGGTCTGCTTGGCGCTTGGCAAGAGTAGGCTTTTGATAAAGTAGATTCACCTCACGTGTGGTGTGTGTGTGTGTGTGTGTGTGTGTGTGTGTGTGTGTAATTTCTGTGTATGTGTGTTTTGCCTGCATGTGTATCTGTGCAACACATGTGTGCCTGGTGCACATGGAAGCCAGAAGAAGCGGTCCAAACTCCTGGAACTACAATTACACGTGGTTGTGAGCTTCTGTGTGGGTCCTCTCAGAGAACAGCAAGGTCCCTCAGCTCCAAAACCATCTCACCAGCCCCAGATCCATCTTGAATGGATTGATAGGCAAACCAGTGCTTCATCTCACTTGCTAGATGCCACTGTTTATTTTAACTCCTTAAAAATGCTACATTCAGTCTCCTCCATGGGTCATTGTCAATATGGTCCCCTCTGCCCACCGTTCCCTACTGCACAGTGCTAACTCCTGCACCTTCACATCTCAGTTTGGAGATCACCTTGTCAAAAAATCAAAATGTTTCCCTTTAATAGGCACCAGCAAAGACAGACTCAGTGGCACACACCTGTAATTCTAGCATTCGGGGAGGCACAGGCAGGCGGATCTCTGTGAGTTCAAGGCCAGCCTGGTCTATAGAGTGAGTTCCAGGACAGCCAAGGCTACACAGAGACACCCTCTCTCGGGGTAGGGAGATATATCAGCAAAGATCAAGAGAGATGTCTCAGTAGGTGGCTCACACTGCCTATGTAACTCCCATTACAGGGGATCTGATGCTTTCTTCTGGCCTACAGGCACCTGCACACATGTTACATTATGCCCCCCACCCCGATAATGCCCCTTCATAGTTAAAAATATAAATGTTTTAAAACAAATAAATAAAAGACACAAAGAGATGAAATGAAAAGCAATAGAATCGTGCAAAACATCTCAGAAAAAGGTTGTCTGAGCTGAAGGCCCCTAAAATGATCTCTTCTGCACATCTGTTCTTTCACAGCAAACCTGTAGCTGAATAGAGGCTTCTGGTCTGACGTGGACCTTCCTTGGAGAACTGCCTCAGGTGGGAAATGGCGTGTGTGTGTGTGTGTGTGTGTGTGTGTGTGTGTGTGTGTGTGTGTGTGTGTGTGTGTGTGTGTGTGTGTGTAGGGAGACTATGGGGTTATGTGTATGTGAGGGAGTTGTAGTGTCGCCTTCCAGTACCTTCTGCCTTGGCATGGGCGCCCCCAAGTGGCCATCACCAGAACTGTAGCTTCCCGCAGAAGCAAATTTCAAGGTTCCCAAGCTGTGTCTCCTGCCTTGGGGCTGCCATTGCTGTCACTCTGCTGTTCAGGCTTAGGATGAAAGTGCATTGTGCTCATTGTCAACTACAACAGGTTAGCTGGCGACCTTGAATAGACAACAAACCCCAGGACACCTCAGTAAAACGAGAGGGGAGCAGAAGGTGTGGAGGGCAACGTGGGCTCTTGCTAGACACTAACTCAGAGGCTAAGAATGTGAGTGTCTGCATTTCCTTCCTTTCTCAAGGTGAATCTCATTGTGCCCTCGACTCCTACCATTTAAAAGAATATATTTGTTTGTTCTTTGACAGTTTTGCATATGTACACACTGTATCTTGATCATGTGCACCCCAAATCCTCTTCTTCACTCCCTCTGGGACCCTTAAAACCTTCCTTCTCTTCCTCCACAGCCTCTTCTTTTTTAACCATCACTGCTTCCTGCATGCGCATGGATATGGGCCCACCCACCAGAGCGTGGGTAGCCTACCAGTGGGCACACCCCCAAGGAAAGCTGACTCCCCTCTTCTAGCATCCATCAATGGCTAATAGCCCCTTAGCTAGGGGAGAGGGCTGGCGATACTGGCATGCTGATTGGCTTGATTTCATGAAGGTGGTTATGAAAACCATAGCTGCTGTGTGTTGGTGAGCTCTGGTCATGCCATGTCCAGAGGACAGCGTTTTACAGCACCCAACCCATCCTCTGGCTCTTATTTTTTTCCATCCCATCTTCTACAACATTCCCTGAACCTTGAGGGGTGGGGATTGATACAAATGTCCCATTTAGGGCTCACTTGGTCAGCAGCCACTTGGTCTCAGCACTCTGGCCAGTTCTAAGAGACTGTGCTGCCTGCCGCCCACTGCAGAAGGAAGCTTCTTCCACCTAAGATAAGAGCAGCATTAATGCGTGGTCTATCTCTGCTGTTGTTAGGCCGTTTCCCGGAGTCCCTCAGCTCCTGCTCTCTTTCCCCTTCCAGCCTCACCTCCCGTTCTTCTCAGCTCCTGAGATGACAGCCCTGTGCCCCCTGGGACTTCATATCTGCTCCTCCTATCACAGACTTTACATGCTGCTTCCCAGGTTCCAGGCGTTGCTCTGTAGGACCCACAAATCTCCCGACAGCCCTGTGAAGTGTGCCAGTTGCTGTCACCATTCTCAGTTGACAGATGAGGAGACCGAGGCAGGGAGACTTCAAGTACCTTACTCAAGATCACTGGGCATGGGGTAATTGTCGGAGCTGAGCTCCAGTGTCACAGAACCCATAGAGCACAAAGGCATTCCAACTCCTCAGTCTCCTCACCTCTGGGAGCAGCCCTTCAGAGCAGCTGCTTCTCCCCAGTGCTGGCCTGTGGTGGAGAGCTGTCCTTTTCACCTACACCTCTCCGGTTCTTTGTTCCCCACTGAAGTCCTGTCTTGGGTTGTGGCACCTCTCCTTGGCACAGTTACTCACTGTTCCCCTCACTGGCTTCTACCTGACCCCTCTCTTCTCTCTCTGTACACACACCCCACTCCACCCCACCCCAAATTCAGGGATCTGAGAGCTGCTTAAACTGGTGGCTTTTGTCTCATGCTTATGACTCCACACTGTCCCATGGCTGCTGCTGCTGCTGCTGCTTCTTCTTCTTCTTCTTCTTCTTCTTCTTCTTCTTCTTCTTCTTGTTCTTCTTCTTCTTCTTCTTCTTGTTCTTCTTGTTGTTCTTGTTGTTCTTGTTGTTCTTGTTCTTCTTCTTCTTGTTCTTCTTGTTCTTGTTGTTCTTGTTCTTGTTCTTGTTCTTCTTCTTCTTCTTCTTCTTCTTCTTCTTCTTCTTCTTCTTCTTCTTCTTCTTATTCTTATTCTTCTTCTTCTTCTTCTTCTTCTCCTTTGGTTTTCCAAGACAGGGTTTCTCTTTGTAGTCTTGGCTGTCCTGGACTCATTTTGTAGACCATACTGGCCTCGAACTCACAGAAATCCACCTGCCTCTGCCTCCCAAAGTGCTGGATTTACAGGCTTGTGCCATTGCACCCGGCTTATTTTTTTCAGTTTCTTGAGCTAAAAACCTCAAAGTCATCCTGACTTCTCTCCTTCTTCATCTTCCCCATCCAGTCTGCTAGGAACTCTGCTTGCCCCATGGTCAAAGTGTCCAGCTACTTTTTACCACCCTCCTGCAGCCAGCCCTAGCCAGATTGTCATTGTTTGGACCTTGATGGTCCTCTCTTTGTTCATCTGTCCCTCCCTTACTCCTGAATCTGCAATCAAAAGGATGCTACTCACAACTGTCCTCTCCATCCTTTGTCTAGCCACAGTCTTGTTTGTCCCTCCACATGCCCTGAGACCTTTCTCTCTTCTTAGCAGAGTGCTTGCCCACATGAGCAAAGGGTGGTTTGTACCTGCAGTGGTCACTGATCCTCTACCTGTGCTTTCCTCCCCACTAAGGTACAATGAGGGAAAGGCTTCTTATTTGTCACAATCATTGAGGTACAACCAGCACACATACATGGCACAAAGCAGTTGATTATAATGTGTCTGAATGGATGGATGAATGAAAGGATGGATGGATAGATGGATGGATGGATGGATGGATGGATGGATGAGCCTTCTCTTGGTACTCTGGGTAGGGTGAGATCTGCTTGTGACTGGCTTTGCATCAAGGGCTTACCCAGGATGCACAGCTACACTGAGTGAGTGTGAACCTGGGCAGGTGCTGGTCTTCTTGGTTCCAAAACAAGGTAAGACGGGGAGTTTACTAGCCAGGGAGATAGCTCCCCTGGACAGTCAGCAAAGCACTTGCCTTGAAGGCACCAGGACCAAGTTTAATCCTCAGAACCCACATAAGAGTGTCAAGTGTAGTGTCCTGTGGTTGTAATCCCTGTGCTGGAGAGGCAGAGACAGGAAATCTCCACGGTGTGCTGCATAGCCAGCCTAGCCTAATTGATGAGCCCTGTCTCAAAAGATATGTAAAGCACTCCTGAGAGTGACAGCTAAGATTCTCTCCCTCCCTCCCTTCATATCTCTCCCTCTCCCTCCCTCTCCCTCTCTCTCCCTCTCTCTCCCTCTCCTCTCCCTCCCTCCATATCTCTCCCTCTCCCTCCCTCTCCCCTCACTCCCTTCTCTCTCTCTCTCTCTCTCTCTCTCTCTCTCTCTCTCTCTCTCTCTCTCTCTCTCTCTCACACACACACACACACAGACTCAATTACACTAGACGAGTTTATTGAGTCACTCTGAACCAGGCATTCTGCATCCTTAGAGGGCTTTTCTTTTCTAGGCCAAACTGTACAAAATGAGGAATCACTCGGGGATTTGGAGCTACTCTGTCTGCACAGTGGTGTTGTAGCCATGTGGTATAAAGCTAGTGCCACTGAATGGGGCAACTCTTCTTTCTTGATGTCATAGTTCCAAACCTGATCCCTGGCCCCTGGGTTTCACGTGTCCCCCCAGCCCAGTTGACTGGTGTCCTCAGTGCATGTCCCCATACTGCCCAGCGGCTTTCTGTGTTTTGCAGAGTGGGGAGCAGTCCCCGAGTCTGACTGATACCCTCTGCCTGACTGGAAGCCTGAGTGTGCCCAGGATGTCGGCCATGGTAGCTGGCATGAGCCCAAAGTTTCGCAACATGACGGCGAATGAGTGTTTCCAGTCCCGAAGCACAGTCCTCCAGGGCCAGCCCTTTGGGGGGATCCCCACTGTGCTCCTACTAAACATCATCTTATGGGTGGTAAGTCTCAGGTGTTGCGGGAGAGGCCCAGGGAGATCTTAGCCAGGGTAGGCTGTGCAACCATGACACAAAATACAGTGGGGATCTCAGTCGTCCAAAGGTGTCCAAGCAACATCAGCCACCGTGATTGTCAAACCTAGGTGGCCCAGGTGGGGGAGGCTTTGGGGTTGGAGGAACAGGAAGTATGTCTGGGGTTCTCTCTACACCATCAAAGAAAAGCCCATCACTTTTGGGCTTTCCTTCTCTGTCCTCTTGCTGACATTGTCATGGTGTATTCTTGATTAATTGCTCGAAGCACAGCCTCAGCTTCCCCCATTCACCAAGCTGACGATCGATTCTGCCAGGAAATGCCCAGTTCAAGGGGACATCTCTTCCTAAGACAGAACGTATCAGCTGATTGGGGGGGGGGGAGGTGTCACTCTGTAGACTTCAGGGATACAGTGTCCCGGTGGGAATGCAGGAGGCTGGTGTAGAAGACATCTGTGTGCTCCTGCTCCACTTGCTTTTTCTGGGTCTGCAGTTTGTAGTGGTGCTTTACTCTTTCCTCCGGAAGGCTGCGTGGGACTATGGGCGCCTGGCACTGCTGATACACAATGACAGGTAAAGGGGGGCAGGATGGTGAGTGCCCTACTCCCCTGGGGGACACTGCCTGGTTTCAAAGCTGCGGGAAGTGTCTCATCAGCCAGTGGTATCCTGTCTCTTGGCTTCGCCCCTGTGTTGACCTCGCTCGCTGAAGGGACAAAAAACGTGGAGGGCAGCCATCCTTGGGCATAAAGCTGTGTTTGTGTCTGGTCTTAGACTTTCTGGAACCTACGGCTGGACTCCCAAAGTTCATTGTGTGCCTGGCACAGGGGCGGTTCTGTTTATACCCAAAGCTGTGAATCCAGCTTAGAAGCTGAGGCCCCGCAGCTCACAGGTCTGGAAAAGAGCAGCTGCTGTCACTCAGCTAGGGAACAGAGAGGAAGTAGGACAGGTGTCTGAGACCTGGCTCTCTTTTTCTACTTCCCTGCCACACCTTCCTGATGGGCAGCCTGACCTCGCTGATCTATGGGGAGCAAAGCGAAAAGTCGTCTCCTTCAGAGATTTCCTTGGAGGTGGAACGCAGGGACAAGGTGAGTGCCGGGAATGGTCTGGGCCCCAAGAGACCTCTGCCCCTGGGCAGGCAATCATGGCTCAGAGTAATAACTGCTTCTTCAGCCTCCCCAGATTCCATGTTTCTATCACAAATATGGAAATATTAACCACACATTAGATCCTAGAGTGTGGTCCAGCCCCACACAGCCCCGAATCCTGCTTTGTCTTTGACCAGTTTCTATAGGTACCTGTGGTATGTCCACTTCTGCCTTGAGACAAGGAGATGGACAACAGACACCATGGACCAAGTTGTGCCTCATGGTACTGGGAGACAAGCTGACAGGTGTATATAGGACAATGCTGAGTGCATGATAGGAAAAGGGGGACAAGAAAGGCTTATATAGTGAAGGGTGGGAGCAGCACTGTGGGGAGTGGTCGGGAATGCAGTTGGGCGGAACATGACATTTGAGCAGAGATCTGATGGAGAAGGGAGGTAGCAGGACAACTGTCTGTGTTCCTCATGACCACCATCCTGCCTGTCTCCACCAGACTCATCAGCTGAAGAGATAAGTGACCTTTTTTTCTTCACCTCTCATAGTCCCCATCTTGGCCTGTCTCTCAGAAAGAGAGGCACTTCCGAACTGAAGGCTGAGGGCCACATATGTCCCCGGATAGCTATGAGTATGACTCAACTCATTTGTGGGTGACAGTGTTATATCACAATGTCACAAAGTTTGGCATACTTGCTGGCATCCTTCAACCTTCAATGGGTACATCCGTTGTGCCCGTGACATGCCCTGTGAGGTTTTGTTTGTTTGTTTGTTTTCCTACCCCTTTGACCCTTTGCAGAGTCCTCCACTGTTACAGTCCCCTGACTGTCTCAAGCCCCCTCCCTCCACTTCCATATTCTCTCTGAGTCATAGCATCCATTCTCCCAACTTCAGCTATCATCACTACACTTCTAACTCACCGTTTCCTTCCTGCTAGTCCTGAAGGCCTCCAGTTTCTTCCCTAGTGACCTTCAAAATCGCCCCACACGAGCACCACACAGACACTGAATGTGTCTTCAACCATCCCATGTCACTATCCACTCACTTCTAATGCCCGATCTCAGCCCTCTCTCGCCATCCCCTCACCAGGCACCTGAGCTCGGCCCATTCCTTTCCCTGACTGTGTTGCTTTTACCTTCCCAGTCTTGCTCCTCAGCAACCAGCCCTCCCAGGCCTCTCCCAGGCTCTTGCCTGGATGACTTCAGCAGCTCTAAAGAAGCTCCTCCCTTGTTGCCATCCGTCTTCCGGTCTTCCATCGCAGCCAGAGCCTGCGAACTGAGACGCTTGCTCCCCTAGGCTTGCTTTCAATATCTTCCTAATGCTTTCCCAACCCATCTCAAATGCCTTTCTTCCACGGCCTGGTGGTTTGCTCTTTTGCCCCATATCCAATCTGTATCTCAACTGTGAATGTTGCCTCTTTCCCATCTCAGAGCTCCCCCCACCTCGTCCCTCCCTCCTCCTTCCTTTCCCAGTGGCCCTTTTCTGAGTCCCTCACCAGACGACCATAACAACCCATCTAGGGTCAGAAATTCTGTTTTCTGCTCACGGAAAAAGCATTCCTTAAAAAAAACAACAAAACAAAACAAACAAAAAAACAA
>NC_067137.1:98274544-98349544 GCF_903995435.1 Acomys russatus
AGCTATGTAAAGTGAAGAAAAATGGGAAATCCAAGTGTCCACCCCTGCATTGCTCTTTGAGCGTTACTTGAATCAACTGAGTTGGACTATACTGTGAACACACAAAGCTATGGTTGGAGTAACCTTAGTGACCAATAGCAGTCTAGATGCCTTTATCCAAAACAATAAGCATGCTAGTCATCTCAGACAATGCAGCAGAGCTGTCCTCAGGGAGAAGATGGGTAGAGGTCTTACAAAGCTGGCCTTCTGATTTTACTAGTTTAAAATACAGTGTACAGAGTGGGTCCACACAGCGCTGAAGTGCTCTTTCTCTTCTGTTTTTCACAGGGCACCAAATGAGAGTCTGACCACATTCTGTTAATCTTCCTTAGAAACTTAGAGAGGGAGAGACCAATAATTTCCTGGGGAAGTAAACCAATTAACTGCCACATGGGCTGAGCATTGGTTTCCTTCTAGCTCTGTGTGGGTCTCCTGATGGATGGACATGAGGCCTGTGGCAAAGAGATGGCTCTAGAAGTGCACATAAACTATCGATTCCTAGTAAACAAATGAGGACCAAATTCAATCTAGCCAGCCAATCGGAATTTATCACTTGCCCCAAATAATGCCCATTGATTGCCCAGTACTATTACTAAGAAAACTTGCATGCTCATTTCACCTTTGTCGCCCTTCATCCCTGTCCTCAGATCTCTCCCAATTTCATGTTTAGTTAGGCAATGATTCATTAAAGCCAATCAATTGCCTGGGATTATTGTTTAGACGGTTATTAGTCACACACCCCCATATGTGAGAGACATGCGGTGTGTGGTTCTAGTAATGCAAAGGAGAGGGACTATTTTTGTACAAGGTTTAAAATATGAAGGTAGCACTGTTGGGGAAAAACAAAACAGTTCTAGGGTTTTATTTTACTTTTAACGTATAGTCTCAGTGTTCCTGTGTCAGTTGTCTAGAAATGCAGAAATGGCCTGACAGAGGTTGGCTGTGCACGGAGTCAGAACCGCTCCAATCCCATCCCTTTGGGGTTTCTCTTTTCCCAGATTTAAGTCTGAGATGCTGTTGTAAGCTACATAGACTAAAATATACCTGCCTGGCTCATGGCTCGTTTATTGCCCACATTCTAGGGAATGTTGGGAGAGGGAATATTTTGGAAATTCCTCTATTCTGTCCCATCAAGAAAATTACTTGAAGATGTAAAACTCTCAAGAAATATATGGGTGAAGATTATGCTTTGTAATTAGCCATAACTAATTTTTGCGTACAGTATTCCAGCCTGTCTCTCGGCCATTGAGAACAGCCCCTGCCTAAATAGATGAGTGAGATTTCCTATCTGGAATGTTGTGGGAGGCTACATGGACCCAGCTTCTTTCAACAATACCCATTCTACCTGGCCCATGCCTGTAAGTTTGTCTCAAGGATATTTATAGATTTATAGTTAAGGTCTGATAACTGTCTGATAGAGATGGGATTTGCTCTCTTTTGGTTTAAGTTTACCTCTCAGAACAGATGTCATCATGATGTGGATTTTTCACTCTCTGCCACCCCTGTGTTAGTCACTGCTTTCTTGCTGGAAAAGACACCATGAACAAGGCAATTCTTGTGAAAGAAAGCATTTAATTGGGGCCTTGCTTACAGTTTTCAGAGATTTATTCCATTACCATCATGCCAGGGAGCATGGTGCTGGAGAAGTAGCTGAGAACTTCTTCCTGATCTGTAAGCAGAGAGAGAGAGAGACAGAGAGAGAGAGAGAGAGAGAGAGAGAGAGAGAGAGAGAGAGAGAGAGAGAGAGAGAGAGAGAGAGAGAGAGAGAGAGAGAGACAGACAGACAGAGACACAGACAGACAGAGACACAGACAGACAGAGACACCCAGACAGACCCGCACCCAGACAGACCCGCACCCAGACAGACCCGCACCCAGACAGACCCGCACCCAGACAGACCCGCACCCAGACAGACCCGCACCCAGACAGACCCGCACCCAGACAGACCCGCACCCAGACAGACCCGCACCCAGACAGACCCGCACCCAGACAGACCCGCACCCAGACAGACCCGCACCCAGACAGACCCGCACCCAGACAGACCCGCACCCAGACAGACCCACCCACCTAGACGACAGACACACCCACCCAGACGACAGACACACCCACCCAGACGACAGACACACCCACCCAGACGACAGACACACCCACCCAGACGACAGACACACCCACCCAGACGACAGACACACCCACCCAGACGACAGACACACCCACCCAGACGACAGACAGACAGACACTGAGACAGACAGACAGACACTGAGACAGACAGACAGACACCGAGGCAGACAGACAGACACCGAGACATATACCCAGGCAGACATATACCCAGGCAGACACATACCCAGGCAGACACATACCCAGGCAGACACATACCCAGGCAGACACATACCCAGACAGACACATACCCAGACAGACACATACCCAGACAGACACATACCCAGACAGACACATACCCAGACAGACACATACCCAGACAGACACACACACAGACAGACACACACACAGACAGACACACACACAGACAGACACACACCCAGAGAGACACACACCCAGACAGACACACACCCAGACAGACACACACCCAGACAGACACACACCCAGACAGACACACACCCAGACAGACACACACCCAGACAGACACACACCCAGACAGACACACACCCAGACAGACACACACCCAGACAGACACACACACAGACAGACACACACACAGACAGACACACACACAGACAGACACACACACAGACAGACACACACACAGACAGACACATACACAGACAGACACACACAGACAGAGAGAGGAGAAAAGAAAAGAGAGAGAGTTAGTTAAAGCCTGGCATCCCTTGTGACACACCTCTTTCAAGAAGGCCACAGTAGCTACAAGGCCACATCCATCTCCTAATCCCTTCTCAAACAGTGCCCCTCCCTGGTGATTAAACATTCAAATGCATGAATCTATGGAGGCCTTGCTTATCTAAACCATCACTGCACCAAAGGGTTCTTTTTGTTTATAATATGGTTGATTCCTGAGAGGGCCCATGATACAGGTTCTTTCCCCCACCATGAGACTCTGCTCATTTGCAGAGAAGCAGGTCCAGCAGATATCTTCTCATCCGTGGAGGTGTGAACCTTTCCTTAGGCTAGGAATGGTCAGTCATGGAAGTTCAAAGCTTGGAGCAGTCTCCTATGTGTTGTTACAGGTGAGATCACCATGCTTCATGTATAGTGTGGTGCTCTAAGCAAAGACAGTCCCACTGGGGAGTGGGAGTGAGGTTGGATATGTCCTTTTAAAGATAAGTGCACTGAGAAGGTAATATAAAAACTATCATGTTAAAAAAGTTGAGAAAGTTATCTGGAAAAAAAAAAAGGAAGCGCTTGAGATATTCAGAGATTTTAGATTAAGGACAAGATCAAGTTCCGTAACAACAAACAGGGTGAATCCTCTGCTCTCAAACTCATAGATGCTACACTTGGGTAGACATGTGGACCTTATATGCACATGTAGTAAAAGCTCTAGAACAACATGTCCCATTGCCTTGGGTTTTCTGGTCTCTTCATACTGACAAATATGGTTCCAGCATTTTGGGTCTCTTCTGAGGCCCTCCGGGAGCCAATATAACCAGACCTCTGCTAGCCAATGCTTGCTTTTCATTCAGTTTGTCATTGATAAGTCATTACTCAAAGACCCCAGGGGAACAGTTTCTCAGAATCCTGCTGTGACAATTTTGCAATATTGAAAATATATTAAGCTGACATTAAGAGTGACAGGCATAATTCCTACATGGGGCCAGTTCTGTCATGCGGCTTAGCTCTTGGAGCGACAGTAAGAGCTGTAAGGCTCTTAGAAGCCTCTTAAATAACAGCAATCCCAGGCTTTGACTCTAATGCCAGTTATGCTCAAGGCTTTGCACCTTGTTGTATTTTGTTTCTTACACTCTTTCCAGTTCGATAGCTAATGTTTGTACTATGGTTTCACTGGCTGGGAAGCAACTGCAAACAAGGACCTAGAGGTGCATGAGTTAATCTGCAGAGACTGGGGTGGGAAGGGAATTAGCTGCATCTGTAGCATCCCTGCATTCTGATGAAGGAACAAGAGCTCCTTTTTTCCTTATATGGAGATATAATTCTTTTACAGATAATTAATTATGATAATAATAGTAATTATAATTAATGTTGCTTTGGTGAGATGATGGGCATTTGTGCATAGACTAGTTCAAGGGAGGGATGCAACAGTTACTTCTCTCCCCTTTCCACCCTCCCCACCTGGCCTCCCTCCTATTCACTCTCTTAGTTTTTATCGTTTTTTGTCACCCTTACTTTGTTTTTATCACCAATACTCATTAAAAGGTCACAGTTCTTAGACTGTGACAATAGGACATTGCCCAAAGTTGGCAATGTAGCTATAAAATATTAGGCACACATACTCCTCTCCAGAAAGAGCTATTTCTATTTCTTCAAAAATGTTGGCTGCTTCTGGGAGACTGTGCCTGTCTTGAAGGCTGAGGGAGTATGAAACACATGTGGAAAGTAAAATGGGGAGGTTCCTCATGAATGAGGAACTTCCTTCATACTGTCTCCTCAAACAGCAACACACCTAGGAATCTGATAGAAACACAAATTTGGGTCCACTCCAGACCGGAGCAATTTTACTGTGTACAAGACTTCTAGGTAATTTCTCACTTTTACATTTGGAGAGGCCCTGGAAACAGGGAATAGAATGGTGAATTCTAGGACTCTGAACAGGAGAGCCCCAAGGAATTGTGTTTGTGTCCTTAAGGAATTGTGTTTTTATCCCTAAAAAATTGTGTTTGTGTCTCTTGGGGATAATGTTCCTATCCCTAAGGAATTGTGTTCATGTCCCTAAGGAATTGTGTTCTTGTGCATTTGCATCTATTTTCACCTCTTAAAGGGTTGTTAGTGAATAAAGGAAAAAGAAAAATGGTGTCATTGGACAAAAATTTTTATTATGCACTTCCATATAAAGTATCAGGGGTAGCTTGGAAAGCAAGCATGGAAACCTTTCCAGGCATTTACATGGAAGTAGACAGTCAGTAGCTACTGTTGCTCAAAGCTCTGTGGGGAATTTTTAAACACCAAGGTCTCCTTTTGGAAGAAAAGATATTAAAATGACACTTGAAACATGACATATAATGGTCAGAGCCCCCCCCCAAAGCTAGGATAGAGATTTAGATCCATTTTCATTAGCTAGAAAGTGCAACCGAGTAGAGTGGTACTCTAGAGTGCCACTACAGAGTGGATGTGGCAAATCTGATTCAGTTCCTATAGGAGTCTTCAAACTTGATTGGTTGTAGCTTTACTGTCAGGATACACTAAAGTGGTCCAGGGCCTCCTAACAGAGTTTTCACCAGGGTCTTGTGACTGTCCATGTGCTGGCTACATTACATAGAGCAGATCACACTACAGGATGGCAGTGAGAACACATTTATGGCACTTCTTCCACAGTAAGTGTCACGGCGCCTATGCCTTCAGACACAGGGCCTCAGATATTGGTTCAGAAACCACACACTCACACATAAATAGCACTCTCCTTAAAGATCAAAGCCTAAGGAGAAAGAGGAAATTGGGATTTGGGTGATAGCCTGTGAAGTAAATTGTCTTTAAGTCCAAGTGACCATAGTGACATTGATGGGTATCTGTTCCTACTGAAGAAACGCATGAAGTCCTAGGTGCCACTGCAAGCCCTGGAACAAAACAAGGAACCACACTCCTCTGGAGCTCAGCTTTGGGGCTGGGGGTTGGGAACTCATTGGTTTCCACCAGTGTGTCCTTCATTTCACAGGCATTGACACTGCTCAGGTTTTGGGCTATTAAGAGTGTCTGTCCTCTTCCTTTGTGGCTTGAGCTGTTGTCACCTTTACCATAAGATATGTTACCTGAAAAGGCTTTTAAGAAGATTCAATCTATTTTCTTCTGGCCCCTGTGGATGTAAAAGAGAATTCTCCATTGCCCAATAGCCTTATTCTTGGATGCTGTCAGTGAGGAATGACAACAATGACTGCCGAGTTTGAATGCTTATTCCGTGCTGGAGGTGGGCCACTCAGACGTGATTAATTCCATCAAGCATCACAAAATAATTATAAGAAGCATTTTATAAAAGAGGAAATAGAACCTCTGAATGATAGAAACTTACCTGAGCTGTAACTACCAGAATTGAGGGTCAAATAAAAACTGGAGCTCTTGTCATGTGTGGGCCTAGGGAGGGTGCTTTACATACTGGAGTCTCAATAGAAAAGGCAGGATCTGAGCAAGTCAATGGTATAATTCCTGCTTAGGATGTGCCAAACCTTAGATCAATCCTTGGTACCCAAAAAGTAGGTAGACAGATGATTGCTAGACAGATAAAAGGGCAGAAAAAGATCTCAGAGAATGAGACATAGTAATGTCCATCCCAGTGTTAATTGATTGCTTTGACTTCTAGAGATATTTTTAAATACTGTAACATTAAATTCATAAGGGTTTTTATTTTTAATCTTAAGAAATCAAAGCAAAAAAAGAAAAAAAAAAGACTCAGTAACATTAAGATCATGAGCTTTGGGGGAGGGTCAGCACTTTGGACAGCAGTAGACTAAAATTGGTTCAGAAACCATATTTAAGATGTTTCTGAAAGCAAGATAAGGAAAGTATGGCTTTCTTAGTGGTTATGCATAAGTCTTGTTTCCCTGTAGTAGATCCGTCAACACTGAGTGGTGCTTTGCTCCACTTGGGTAGGGCCTCCATGTATTTTAATATAAGGATGGACTTGCATCATACAGCTGCAGAGATCCTCTCAGTAAAGAAGCCAGGGTTGAAGAGGGAAGTGGCATCATGCTTGTCTAGCATAGCCATGCAATGGACCAATCCTTGGTACTCTAAAAAATAAATAATAGATGAACAGATTAAAAAAAAAAAACAGAAAAAAGTCTTCCCAGAGAGTGAGAATTGATAATGTCCACTCTTGCTCCATGTACTCTACTCAGCCCCAGCTCTGGACATTCTAGCCCCATGTTCTCTCAGTTCTGGCCCTTCTTTCATTTCCAAGGTCTTGCTCAGTTGCTTCCTCTTGCTGAGATTTGCTCTTGACATTCCCAATACCCAGGATATCTTGTTGTCTTTGTTTATACATATTTTTTTCTAACAGGAATTTTCATCTCAGTTGAAAGACAGCCTACTCTGAAAATCTACTCCCAACTTCTCTACGTGGATAACTCATATTTTGTTTTATTATTTCCATATACCTTCCCATGCCTGTGCTTGTGAAAAGCATAAAGTCTCTAACTTAGTCGATAGCTCTCAAAGCATAATCTACATCTTCATCAGCACCCATGTTGCCCAAGAACTGGGAATTATCCAACCCAACCCCATACCTACTCAAACAGAGACCTTGCAATGGATTGGGCCCAGTCCTGTTGGTCTGAAGGCATAGAGACCTAGGGACATCTGTATCAGTATGCACCCTTAGCCTTTCTCCCCTGGTGTTAATTACAGACTGAGTCACTGTTCCTCACCTGATGCCTTTGCTTCTAAACTACTACGTATGGCTTATTCAACTCATAGTTTCATGCATGCATAAATGAGCTTGTTAGACTTTGTAAAATCTTTTCAAAGATTTATTATTTCAATTTTACAGATTAAAAATAAGAGGCTTTCATAGCTCTAGGGACTTCCAGACATAGGTGTGGCAGGTCCAGTGAATTTGTAGGTTTTCCCTTTGCAGAAAATGTCCACAGTGGGACAGGTATGTCTTTGTTGAATAGAGTCTATTACCATTTAAGGGGTAAAGTTGAAGAAAGGTATCCATGCACCATCTGAAATGAACCTGTGTTCCTTCCTCCCTAATTAAAGCATTTATTGATGATACTGTATCACATGCTTCTGGGGGGGTGCAAAATGAATACTGTCCTCAAAGACCATATATTATCTTCATGTCTACCTGCCTGAAGTGTGTGTAAGCATGAAAGCCTGTTGTGATTCACATTTTTTATTTAAATGCCAAGCAGATAGTGATACAAAGAATTATAATACAAAATACTTTCACTTACAAATATAGCTTGTACATTTTCACGATTTTGAACATGGAAAGCATAAAAACTATTTTCAAAAGGCTTGATTATGTCAACAAAATACTACTATGGACATCTTATTTCTTATAAAATTTTTTACTCAAAGCCATTTAAGACTATTCTAAGCAAGGCTCAGTGGCACCTGCTTGTAATCCCAGCACTCAAGGAGGCAGGTGCAGTTAGATCTTTGTGAGTTTGAGTCTAGCCTGATCTACAAAGTGAGTCCAGGACAGCCAAGGCTACACAGAGAAACAATGTCTTGAAAAAATAATCCTAGACCATGTATATAAATGCTATGTGAAAAGTGTAATATCTAAGGAAAATCATTTATACAGTTTAAATGCTTCTAAATGGTTCATCATAGAGTAAACGTAGCATTGCGTTTCCTCTTAAATCATTTACTTCCTTTCTCTCTCACTCCCACTTTTAAAAAATTGCCTTTGTTTAAAACAAAACAAAACCAACCCCCCCCAAAAAAAACAAAACAGAACAAAAAAACCAGCTGTACTTGGCAGCTGGTTTGGAATTATGGCATTGAGGAGCTAGGGAGTTTGCACAATTAACAGCTATACATAGATCTAGTGTCAGGATGAGCATGTTTAATGATGTGCCACTAGCCTGGTCCCCGTGATAGCTGGTTAAAATCTTATTTATGCCTCTGCCAGCTTCTTACACACCCTGTACTACTTCTTTAATTTTTATTTTGTCGGTTATTGGATTTGGTTAAGGGCAATGAGGCTGCAAAAGAACAGTCTCCTTTTCCAGCTGATACCAGTTTTGTGTCATATTTACTCTGAATTTTGCAACTAGCTTCACAAGACTGAAAAACTGATTGTCTCCATCTACTGCATCTATCTTAAAAAGTTGCCAAATCATTTTTTTTTAAGTATTTATTTATTATGTATACAGTGCTCTGCCTGCAGGCACTCCTGCACATTGGAAGAGGGCATTAGATTATATTATGGTTGTGAACCACTGTATGGCCTCTGGGAATTGAACTCAGGACCTTTGGGAGAGCAGTGAGCGTTCTTAACCTCTGTGCCATCTCTCCAGCCCAAATTACTGACTCTTAAGAGCCATGAAGCACATTGTTCCTTGCATTGGCTATTAAAGTATGACTCATCAACAACCGAATACCTCAATGTTGTACACAAGGCAGGGTATCAGGAGAGGCATAGTATCTGCCTTCGAGACACTGAGACTCTGTTTCACAAAGAAGACACAGAAGATAGTCACTAAATTCTGTGGTGCGCATTTGAATTTGAAATACGGTGTGGTTGCTGGGCTGAATCCTGGAGCTGAAAGAGAATGAGTGGGAAAAGTCAACTATGAGTACCTTCTTCAGTGCAGTCAATGGGGTTGTGTCAATGCTAATTTCTTACTTTTGAAGAACGTACCATAGATTTCCATAAAGACTTAATGCTTTTAAAGTTCCTCCCACTATTGGAGCCCAATGCAGACCTCAGAAGATGTGTGAAGAATTGACTGACATTGGGGCAATGAACTCAAGCCTATTGTCGACCAATGCTTGTAAAGCAAACATGGCCTTTTGAAGCAGGTACTAAGACTGAAATCAGAGACTCTGGTACCTGCCTGTTACTTTATAATTGTGTGGTCCTGGGTCAGGTTCTTCATCTACAAGACAGACATATTGTTTCGCTTATACAGATAATAGTGCTACTCGCCATAAATTTAAAATAAAGTGCCCTGAAAACACTATAACTGTTGTGCTTGGGAAATGTGCAAGAGGCACATCCATGATCTACCTGACTCTCAGTCTTTGACAATCCAAACTCCCCACCCCCATCCACTCTTCCAGTTCCCCTCAAATAGAAGAGCAGGCCTCCCAGAGCTATTCACTGAGCATGGTCTAACAAGTTATAATAAGACTAGGTAAAAACTCATAGCAAAGCTGGAGGAGGCAACCCAATAGGAGGAAAAAGGTCAAAGAGGCAAGTCTTTCCGTGGAAACATGACCAAATATGTGCTTTATCCCCCTCTGGTGGTTTCTCCATACATTGCAGCCATTTTTTTGCCTCCAGCAACACTAGACAGCTTCTTATGTATTTCAGTAGCTGTGCTCATAGTTTCACCTTGAGGGCAGCTCCATCCATTTTTCTTTCTTATGGAACCTCCAAATGGTCTTACAACAATAGTGTTATGCTGAATGTGTCATTTTCCAAGAATGCTCTAATGCTTTCGCCCATACACCTCCAGGGTTTACTTTGTCAACTCGGTCCTCTTCTGCTTTATTTCAGCATAGTTGGCCTGTAGGAGGAGGAAGAAAAATCATGTGCTTCCTGAATTGTCCCCTGACCAATGTCTCTAGCAAAGAGCCATGGATCCTCCCTAGATAGAAACCATCTAGAATGCAGTTCTGTCTTCTTTTATTTTGTTCTCTGTTGCCTAGCCAAGCCACACTGCTGGCTTTGGAAGAAGGAGCCTCCAACAATGAATTTACCTCCCCCTGGCCTTGGCTTTCCTCAAACAAATGTGTGTTTTCACCCACACTTCACCCACAACACATACATAGCTGGGCCACTCATCCAGAGCAGCCACCAGCATTTGAAGATCAGAGGCGCTTTGGAACACAAAGGTCTTTCTTTCTTTCTTTCTTTCTTTCTTTCCTTCTTTTGGTCTTTTATTTTTTTTTATAATTTATTCATATTACATCCCTACTGTTACCACCTTGCTTATATCCTCCCATTCCCACCCTCGTTCCCTCTTTCCTTTCTAGTCCCGCCAAGGGGAAGTGATCAAATCACAGGAACAGGAGTTCATTCAAACTGGGGTGTGTGGAGGAATGGCTTCAAATTCTCCTAAGCCATCATGCCATTGGTGATGTTAGATGGCAGTGATAAATAATACTATGGGCATGTAATATTTCTTATCCCCAAAAATACTGCTCCTTAAAATATTTTTCTCAGGTAAAGAAAACGGGGTTTGAACAGTTTTCCTAGGTGAAAGTGTAAGGCTATGGGAAGTAGAGGAAAAATCTCTTTGCCTGCACCAATATATAGCTGAGTTCGGTCACTTGGTAATCTTTTCTCCTGTGTATCCTTCATTCATATCACATAGCACTCATCAATCTTTACATATAATTTTCCCCCTGGAGATTCTGGAATTGGCCTCACATTGCTTCTTTGCTCTGACTCTAAGCAGTCATTATTTCTTGATTAGGGTTAGCATAGATGATAAATCCCATTTTCCATTCAGTGAATAAATGTTTGTTAAAGGAAAGGATGGAGAAGAAAATCTCCGGGTTGAGGTAGCCAAAGGAATGCTTCACCAAGGACTAGAAAGCCAACTCGGCCTTGGAGCCGTGGTGCAGGCCTAGATAAGTAGAGGGAGATGTGATAATATTGGTATCTTTCTATCAGCTACCTCTTAACATTGGCTACCATTGGTCCAGTTTTAGAGCACATAGAAGGGCTGGCTGGATATTTAGTGAGGGCCTGAGTTTCAATTCCCAGATCTTAAATAAAAGCTAGCTGCATAATGTGAGCATAAGCAAGTCTAGCACAACAATGTGGAGATGGGGATAGAGATGAGAGACCTCCAAAAGCTCATGGGCCAGCTAACCCACTGCACACCATGGCACACACAACAGAGAGATCCTGTCTCAAACTAGATGGAAGTCCAGGAGTGACCCTGTGGATTGTACACACCATGGTATTCTTGCTTCTTCATTTCTATATAGGAATACACACACACACACACACACACACACACACACACACACACACACATTTCCAGGAGACTTATACTCTTAGCACACTCACTTTGCATATGACAAACTGGAATACTGAGTGGTTAGAGAGGTTAGATAACTTGTGGACTCCTGGACTCACTTTGTAGGCCAGGCTGGCCTCGAACTCACACCTGTCTTTGCCTTGGGAGTGCTGGGATTAAAGGCGTGCACCACCGCGCCTGGCCCTGAGTTTACACTCTTAACCCATCACACAATTTTAAGAGTTCCTCTATTTTTTCATTCAGTCCTCTATTTTAGCTCACTGTTACATAGTCAGTGCTTCATTACAATGAATGAGTGAATATTTTCTACCTTTGGTAAATAAAAGAGGAGAGATTTTCCAGGCGGGAGAAATAGCAGGAGCAACAATATAGAGGCAGACATGCTAATGATGTTATTGTTGAATGAGTTTCAATGGGCCACAAAGTGAGTACACACTTGGCAAAGTAGATATGGACCAATCTAAGGAGTCTTATTTCCCTTGACGTCAGGGATGTTACTCTATCCCTGTCCAGGCCTATAGATGCTCTGGGATACTGTGCTTTATAGTCCTGCATGATGCAGATTGTATGTAATTACTTATACAAGTGCTTATTATATACAGCCTAACAAAATACTTAGTTCTCATGTTCTCCCAGGGTGTGTGTGTGTGTGTGTGTGTGTGTGTGTGTGTGTGTGTGTGTGTGAGAGAGAGAGAGAGAGAGAGAGAGAGAGAGAGAGATGCGTGTGAAGGTATGAATGTTTATGCCGTGAGTACACAGATAGAGGCCAGAGGAATGTTCTGTCTTCTGTTAATCTCTACCTTGTTTCCTTGGGACAGGGTCTTTCACTGAACAGGAAGTTTGCTGACTTGGCTTTCTGAAAAGCTCCCAGAATTTTCCTTTTTCTGTTTCCCAGTGCTGGGATGCCAGGCAAATGCAGCCATGCCTAGATATTTACAGGGTGACGGGGAAATCAAACTCAGGCCTGCATGCTTGCCGGGCAAGCACTTATGGTACCATCTTCCTCACCCATCATGAGCCTTAGCAAATGGGTTGAGTTTAACCCATGTGATGTGTTTGTAGATGCAGTAAATCAGCACAGGGAAGTGAAAAGTATCATGTCTTGGATAACAGGGTAAAACAATTGTTGACAACTATTTCTTCTGCTTTTCAAGGAACCAATTACCGAACAAGGCAGTTAAGATTCTGTAATAACATATTTGGGATTTTCTAAGATATGCAGGTTGCATATAAATTGAAGACATTACAGCCCATTTCATTATATTATCTAAGTCAAATGCCATATCTAGAACAGGAGAAAGGAAATCAATCATCAAAGCCATCTTCACTGAGAATTCAAGTATAGGAAAGACAGAAATGGATCCAAATTCCCCCATAGTTATTTTCCCTCTTACCAGCAATCCTGTGAAACATCCGATGTCTCAGAAGATGAAATTAATCCAGGTGGTATTTGGACTTCTGCTGCTGATAAAGTTGAGAGGAGTAAGACCTGTGCAACCAATGGGATGAGAGCACAAAAGTCAAATTCCATTAAAAACCAGGGGGAATTGCCCATGAAATAAGGTGTCTTTATCACTGCATGGATGGCTCTGATTTCCAGAGGGGATTGCACACTAAATCAGCCTCTCACAAGATATTTAGCTTGTTTAACTTGATGACATTTTCACTCATAATGCTTTCATCTCTCATCTCTGTCAGAGGAGACAGTATCTGGGCTGAACAACACCAAGGCTGAACTTTCACTTTACTGTGTTCTCTCATCTATAAACTTTATCAGCATGATGACACTGGGAATCAACCTGGCAGTTTGCAAAAAAGAATTGTGTTAATGAAAACATCTGCACTTAATCTTAGCCGAAAAGCCAGGATGTCTCTCTTTTCCTTTATCTTTCATTCTTAGGTTTGGAGATAGGAGTTGGAAAGAAAGGAGGAGGAATATAGAAATATAAGGGAAGATAGAACAAAGAGTAGATTAAGGAATCTACCTCAACTTAATGCCATAATTATTACTCACAAGGTTATTTTAAATTCACTGCTATAGAATTTTATATATAAATGCAAAATAAGTTTAATTTTAGATACAATGGTATATTATTCTTCACACACATTATATATATTTCTACTCTAATATGCAGTATTGTACCCATATAACTCAATTATAATACAAGGTTTACTTCCAACACTTTGAAAGTGCTATTGCAAGCTGTTTAGGATAAGTAAGCTATACAAGTTAATTGTTAGCTGATCAAATCATGGTCATATCAATTACTAGTCTATTTTTATCACATGACTATACATCTCAGGTACAACAGATAGATATGATTCTATAGAAAAATAAGGTAAAATAGTTAAATAAGGTCTTCAAAAACCTCATAGTCATACATAATATGGCATTTAAAATGTTTTTATTATGTTAAAGATTCATTGACAATGAGACAGGTTAACTCCTGGTAACACTCAGCCTACCTCAAAGAGAATGATGAGCATAAAACAACCTCTTTATAGAGATGGCTTTAAATGTGGCAAACAAGCCACTGGGGAAAATGTCCTCATTTCTACCACAGACAGAATTCTGCCTAAAAAAGGGTAAACTTGGATGCAGGCAGAATCAATGGTCAAACTCTGCCAAGACAGGGTAAGCAAGTCCTTGATAGTTCCTGCCTCGCAAATATGTCTGTCAGATATATTGGTCAAGAAGGCTGAAAATGATGCTCCGACATTATAGAGAATTTTCGGTGACTGTTCATGTAGCAAACTGTCCCTGTCATCTTCTCATTTGGGAAGCTGCTAACCTGTACCCCCTGTATATTCAGGTAATTAATTTTATCCCTTCTCATGTCTCTGATGGGGTTGAAGACCAGATAGTTTAGTCTAATAATTAAGCTTAGTTGTTTACAGGTGAAGATGTTTTGGGGTCTAGAGAGGTTTTAAGTTGATAATGATGAGATATGATAGATATTGATTTACAGTCAGAATTTTAGATGCATCAAGATAGGAAAGATGTTTTCTTAAAAGCTGCCAAATAGCCAAAACACTAAAAATGTATCATTTATATAATTCCTGATTGTTTCATGGTTCTTGCTCTGGGTAGTTTATTGTATATATGTGTAATAATATAAATGTATATGTAACAAATAAAAAATATTTAATACAAAAACAAAGGTGGAGAAAAGAAAAGAAGAAAATATCTGTGGCTGGTGGTCGAATACACTTTGGGGCCTCAGAAGAATTAACCATGACTAACAAAGAGTTAAAATGAGTGCTAGGGATGGGGTGGGAGATGAACAGAATTTGATGTGAGCTAAGAGGATGAAGTGGGGAAAACAAGATGGTGAGCATTTTAAGTTTTTGAGACAGGCTCTTTGAGTACATTTTGCAGTCACTAATCCTGCTTGAGCAGCTAGACAACAAGCCTCAGGGATCCTACTGTCTTCTTGCCTCTGCCCCATGCATGCCTGTGGAATTACAGGTGCATGCTATGGATCTGGCTGTTTTGTTGTACTTGGATACTAGGATGTAAGCGTAGACTCTCATGCTTACATAACAAAACACTTGACTATCTGCACTACCTCCCCAGTCTCCATTATTATCATTTTACAGAGAAGGGAACAGAGGCTCAGGTGCATTACATATGTCATCTTGGGAGAAAAGGCAACAAGTCTTAAGCTTGTGTATGACTTACTCCCAAGACCATCTTCTACAATAATAAATTATCGAGAAATACTGATCCTATTTGTCTCCTAGAAATGAGTCATTGTCTTTATAAGCATGAACCCACCCTCTCATGAAGTTGTAATGTTGGGACAACTTCTTAACCCTCTACCTAATACAACATGCATCCCTCATTCCATGCATTCTTGCTTTGTCTGTTTTTTTCTTAATTCAAAAGCATTCATTTATTACACCAAATGTAGAAAACAAAGTTGGGAAGGTAATGAATAGGCATAGGTTAATTTTTATAGTATCCACACTTCTTGTGAGCTATGATTCTGCTTCTTAAAATGTTGCATCATCTTTCTGTACCTTACCTCTCTTGTAAAATGGGACTTAGACTAGTGCATTGCTCCTATTTTCATGAGGATAAACAGGGTAATGTCTGCTGTAGCCAGCCCATTGGAGGTAGTCATAAATGGTATTAGGATGGAAAAGTGAAGGGAAAACATAATTTTTGTCATGCTAACATTCTTAACCTAGAAGAGCAATTGGTAGCTTGTCTAAAATTGCACAGCCACTATACCAAGACACTAGAACTCAACTTTCTGAATATGCCACCTGCAGTCAATGTGTTGATAATGCATACAGTTAATTAAGATCAGAGGAAAGAAAAGCACTGGGTGTTAAATATTCCAGAGCAAAATTATTGGTCATGTGATGGTGATAAGAGAAGTCAGAGAGGAGGAATCCAAGGATTTGAATGTGGGCAGAGGAGAAAGTACAGTCCAGGGATAAAAGCAGTTTTTATGAAGAGGTCTTGCTGCCCACATCTCCTTTATATACCACTAGGGAAGCCCCAGCGGGACGCAGGCACTGCTTTTCTCCAGACTGGTTTTGAATTCACTATGTAGCCTAGAAAGGCTTTAAAATCATGATCTTCCTGCCTCAACACTCACAGTAACTAAAATTCCAAGCATTTGCAACTATGACTGATAGAAAACAATAGACTTTTACTGCTTTGTTTGTTTGTTTTTAACACTGTGTAGCTCTGACTGGCCTGGAACTTCTAAAGATCTACTTGCCTCTGCCTCCCCAGTGTTGAGAGTAAAGGCGTATGCCATCCTGCTCTGTCCACTTTTCTCTCTCGTAAACTTTCATAATGTTTAGTTTTCGCTTTGGCTATGTGATTAATAATAGTCACCAAGTTTAGGATATATTGAAAGAATCCTAAGAATTTTCTTCTCATTTTGCCAAAGCAATCACTAATGAAGATGGAAATTGAACGTAAGTCACAAGAAGCAACTGGTAGAGAAAATAAGGAGCTATTTCCTAAATAAACAAGATTATAAAAAAAGTTTATTAGGGTTAAGATAATGCAAAAAGTGGTGGTAGGTGCTGGCAGCAATGGGTCATATCAGGCTCCCAAGAGTTTCCATGGGTAGTGGAACCTTAGTCCTCCTCACACGGCTATTCTCTCAGAGCTCCTGGTCAGAGTTCTCAGCAAAAGGCGACTATTCAACCTGCCCTGCTCCACCCGAGGCTGAGAGGTCAATACTTTGTACTTATGAGAAGAAAAAGTGGGAAAGAGCCTGGAACATATTGGCACAGGAGACAACTTCCTGAACAGAACACCAACGGCCCAGGCCTTAATGTCAACCATTAATAAATGGGACCTCATGAGGCTGAGAAGCTTCTGTAAGGCAGGAGACACTGTCAAGAGAACAAAGCGACAGCCTACAGACTGGGAAAAAATCTTCACCAACCCTACATCTGACAAAGGTCTAATATCCAAAATATATAAAGAACTCAAGAAATTAAACACCACCAAACCGAATAACCCAATTGAGAAATGGGGCTTGGAACTAAACAGAGAATTCTCAACAGAGGAGTATCAAATGGCTGAGAAACACTTAAAGAAATGCTCAACCTCCTTAGTCATCAGGGAAATGCAAATCAAAACAACTCTGAGATTCCATCTTACACCCATCAGAATGGCTAAGATCAAAAATTCAAGCGACACCACATGCTGGCGAGGATGTGGGGAGAGAGGAACACTCCTTCATTGCTGGTGGGAATGCAAACTAGTACAGCCACTTTGGAAATCTATCTGGTGCTATCTCAGAAAAATGGGAATAGGGCTTCCTCAAGACCCAGCTATTCCACTCCTTGGAATATACCCAGAAGATGCTCCAGCACACAACAAGAAAATTTGCTCAACCATGTTCATAGCAGCCTTATTCATAATAGCCAGAACATGGAAACAGCCTAAGTGTCCCTCAGTAGAAGAGTGGATAAAGAAACTGTGGTACATATACACTATGGAATACTACTCAGCTATTAAAAACAAGGAATTCCCGAAATTTGTGGATAAATGGATTGAGCTAGAAATGATCATAATGAGTGAGTTAACCCAGAAGCAGAAAGAATCAAATAGTATATACTCACTTATATCTGCATACTAGCCCAAGGGGCATGTCCCACGAAAGCCTTCACTTACCAGGAAACTGGGACAGAGGGGAAGGCATCCTATTGGGACTCTAAATGAGAGACGCATGGGAGAACAGCAAAATAAAAGGATCCAGAGGGTCCTAGAAATCTACAAGTAGAACAATATGATAGGCAGATTTGGGCCCAGGAGTCCCGCTCAAACTAAGGCACCAGCCAAGGACAATACAGGAGGTAAACTTTAAACCCCTTCCCAGATCTAGCCAATGGTCAGAATATTCTCCACAGTTGAGTGGAGAGTGTGATACGACTTTCTCACATACTCTGGTGCCTCACATTTGACCATGTCCCCTGGAGGGGGAGACCTGGTGGCACTCAGAGGAAGGACAGCAAGTAGCAAAGAAGAGACTTGATACCCTATGAGAATATATAGGAGGACGTAATCCCCCTCAGGAACAGTCATAGGGGAGGGGAATAATGGGAAAATGGGGGGGGGGAGGAAAGGGAGGATACAAGGGATGGGATAAACATTGAGATGTAACAAGAATAAATTAATAAAAAAAAAAAAAAAAAAAAAAAAAAAAAAAAAAAAAAAAAAAAAAAAAAAAAAAAACCACACCTGAACTGGCAATTAAACAATGGTTTGCTACTAAAGGGAGCAAATGGGAAAATTATTGTCTTAAAGCTGGAAAACAACCAAAGAAGGAGCTGAATTTATGCTAAGACAGCTAGAGGAGAAGAGAGACATTAGCAGGGGATAGCAACTGGTTTTTATCTCCCTGAATTACTCTTCTTTTGCTTGCCTCACATTCCTGAAGATTTCCAAGATGCTCTTCTTGGAGCCTATCTTCCTCAGGCAGACATCATGCCTCCCGTACTGGTCTTTGAGTGGATGCCACATATTGCAGTGACTCTGAAAATTTGTTGTTTTTAGAAGAGCCAGAGTGGCATCGTATGCAACTGTTTCATCTTTCTGTCTTTACTTTCTAGTAGAGTGGGCTTATTAGCAGAAGTGTTTCCAGTAAATGTTGGTGAATGAATAAATAATTAAAGACTATGCTGCTGTCTTTATCTCACCTCACTCACTGTTTCTCTGGGAAAAGTCACCTGACTTCTCTTTGTTCCATTCTGCTTACTGGGAGCCTGCCCCCCCCCACCACCTATTACTACTACTACTACTTTCTTCTTCTTCTTCTTCTTCTTCTTCTTCTTCTTCTTCTTCTTCTTCTTCTTCTTCTTCTTCTTCTTCTTCTTCTTCTTCTTCTTCTTCTTTTTCTCCTCCTCCTTCTCCTCCTCCTCCTTCTTCTTCTTTTCTCCTTCTCCTCATCCTTCTCCTCCTCCTTCTCCTCCTCCTTCTCCTCCTCCTTCTTCTCCTCCTTCTCCTTCTTCTCTTTCCTCCTCCTCTTCTTCTCTTTCCTCCTCCTCTTCTTCTCTTTCCTCCTCCTCTTCTTCTTTCTTCCTCCTCTTCTTATTCCTCTTCTTCTTCTCTTTCTTCTTCCTCCTCCTCCCTTCTCCTCCTATTCTCCTTTCACCTCCTCCTCCTTCTTTCCTTCTCCTTCTTCTAGAGCCAGCTTTTTAAATAAAACAGAACACCATAAAACAACTTTAATGTTATTTACACCCAAAAGATTTCTGAATTCCTGCTAATTTGAATCTAGTGATTAGAGAAAAAACATAAAATCATCCATGGCAGCACTGATGGTTAGTGGCTGATGGCAGCAGAGACAGCAAAATATCCCAAATAAAATTAGCTTTATTTTATGTGCATTGGTGTTTCTACCTGCATGTATGCCTAGAGAGTTTCAGATCTTGGAGTTACAGACAGTTGTGAGCTTCTATGTGGGTGCTGGGACTTGAACCCAGCTCCTCTGGAAGAGCAGCCAATGACCTTAACTGCTGAGCCATCTGCAACAACTTCTTACTGGCCAGTGTGTATAATGAGATGAGATGTTCTCCGAGGCTCTCAATGATTAAAACAGAATAACACATAGAACTTCCATCATGTGTGACTGTATCCAGAGCCTATTTGACACCACATAGAACTTTCATCATGTGTGACTGTATCCAGAGCCTATTTGACACACTGAATGCCTTCAGCAGGAGGATATAATAGTATTTGTTTGAAGACCTAGAACTGGTCCAACAATCCATCTTAGATTTGAGTTGTTACCTAGGGTAACTCCAATGAGAGGGAGCTCTGCATAAGTTTTCAGATGTTCTTTCCCAGCTAGATTTGGCATCTTACTGTATGTCAGAGAGTGTGGTTGTGCCCTCACTAGCACCTTTTTCTGTAGGAGTGCAGTGTCCTTCATCATGAACAGCTTCTGATCAGCGAGAATGAAGGAAAAATGAGCCATGGGAGGAGAAAGGGTATATCATGTTAAAGAAATAAAGTGATTTTTCTCACTTATGTTTCTATATATTAATTAATTTATTTTTTATATATTAATTTATAATCATAAATTTTTATTTAATACAATGTTGATAGAAGGGAAAATGTATATAGTCTTCCTAATAATTAAGTTGCAAAATATTAATTGTTTTTATAGTGCTTTTTAAAATTTTATTTATTTTTATTTTATGTGCATTGTATGTCCACGGGTGTCAGATTTTGGAGTTACAGACAGTTGTGAGCTGCCATGTGGTGCTTAGAATTGAACCCGGGTCCTCTGGAAGAACATTCAGTGCTCCCAACCACTGAGTCATCTCTCCAGTCCTGTAGTGCTTTTTTAAGAGTTCAAGTTGTTCAAATATCTTATACCTCTCTTTTTCTGCCATAATATTTAATACTTTTCATTTTGAGGTCTGTCTGTGAGCAGGAACCTCAAGAATCTGGTGCCTGTGGTTATAGAAAAACAATTTAATTGTATTTGATAGAGCAACTTCTCCAACTCTGAAGATCCTTTCATTGATTTCTTTCGAACATTAAGTATAGACAACTAGTGATCCTATACCATATACCTCATACTGAAACCAAGGGGAGATCAGCCAAGTCTAACTGGTCAGTTCCCCATAGAACATCTGGAAAATAACATGGGCTTCCAGTCAGACAAGCCTGTGAAAGGCTGAAACCCAGCTGGACATTTATTATCAAATTATCTTGGACAGGATTATTGAACTTTCTCTTACTAATTCCATTCTGTTTCTATATCACCACACAGCTGTACTGGTGACTAATTGATGGAAACCTGTCTATAGAAGTCCCTCAACATTCAGGTTTCACCTACCCTCTAACATAACTCTGTAGTAACTCAGATTTTTATCAATGTTCTTTGCTATATAATACATTACCATTGACTTGTGCTTGAAACAACATATATCAAGTCAGAGGCAAAGGGAGCACACTGGGGATGGCACAAGTATTTTGAATGAAACCTGAAAGCCTGTCTCCAGTGGCATACCTTCTCCAACAAAGCCATACCTCCTAATGGTTCCTAGATGATACCACAACTGGAAAGCAAATATTTCAAGTATGAGGTTATGAGGGTCTTTTTCATTTAAACCACAAACCTGACTTTAAGGCCAGGATTGAGAGGTTGGTTTCTTGTTTTTGTTTTTGTTTGTTTGTTCGTTCGTTTGTTGTTGTTGTTTTGTTTCCACATGGTAGGATCTAGTTCCTCATAGCGACAGGACTCAGGCCATCAGCTCATAGAAGCTGTCCTCAAGTGACTTTTTCCATAGGTGCCTCATGATGTAGAAGCCTTTTCCAAAAAGCCAACAGTAGAGAAAAAAATGTATTTCCTAACAGGAGTAATTGTCCCATCAGCATTGCTGTATTGGATTTGTTGGGATGAAGGCACAGCTTCCACTATCTTCAAAGAGGTAGAGATCACTCAAATGTGTAGGTGCCCAATGTTCAGGAAGATTACTGTGGACCTCAACAGGCTCTAGTCACCTACTCCAAGCTCAGCACAAGCCACAGTGTTCTCCTATTTGTACAAGATGTTGATTGTACCAGAGGAGCTTTTCTCAAGAAACCAAAGATATCAAACAGTTGGGGGAGGTGAACCATTTTTACACTCCTCAACCATGTGAACAAAGGCATTGGATGCCTGAATTCGATTTCCATGGAACCAGCTCAGCAGACTCAACACCTTAAACAAGAACTAACACTGGATTAGAAAGTGATCTAAACCACTTTGGCTGACCTTGAACTCTACTGCACCCCTGGTGGACTGAGACCACCTTGTACTCCTTTAATACAGCACTGAGGAAGAGAACCTATGCTTGTGGTCCTCCTTGCACAAATCTTTAGTAAAATCAACAGTAGATTACAAACAGGAATTAATAGGAATAGAAATTAATAAGAATACTTTATTTCCTAACAGGAAAAAATCATAGAACTATATGAAAAGCAGCTAAGTGACGGTGTGATAGAATTTACAAAGGAAAAAGAAAATGACAGGTTATGTGGCCAGAGAAATTAACACAGCAATAAGTAGAGACTATCGGTCCCTTGTAAATAAATTTATTTATCAGAAGTATTTGTTCTTTTTTGTGTCTTTTTCCATGCACCTTAGAATTTCTTTATGGTACCTTGGTGATTGCATGAGTAGAATACTAGGAATGCTATTAGTTATTTTTTTTCTGAGCCTTTGCTAGAACACACTGTGCCTACCTTATGCCAAATTTAAGCCCAAAACAAGCAAGAAGAAACCCATGTACAAGAAAAAGCTCTCCTGAGATATTAGGGGCCTGCTATTGATCTACAGCTCATTTGAGTTAATAGATGTCCTTACTCGGGAATTATCAGTGAAAAGTTCTTTCCTCCGGGAGATTTTAGGAAGGCCATGTTCTTCCAGTTGCATAAAAGACCACTACAGGCTAAGAAACAAGAAAATAATATTCTACTGGCAGATATAGGAAATGTTTATATCTGAGTTTTTGCCTAGATTTATGTACGTGCACATAAATATTTGTAATTCCTTCTAGAAAGAAACTGCACCTAGATTTTAAATGTGTTCATACTAAGCACATAGCAATACAATGGAAACATGGAATAAATATTTAAATATTTTGGAAACAGTTTAATACTAGATATCAATATTTAGGTATCCATTTAGTCTAGGGGAGGAGATGTCAATGTCTAGAAAGCTCAGGAAATATGTTCATTAAGTCTTTGACTTTATTTTAGCCTCAGTTCTTATTGCTGGCTCTCTAGTCTGTGCTATGAGGTAAACATAGGATTTAAAAAATATTAATAGATACACTTTACTTTCAAGACTATGCCCTATGGGGAGAACCATTGTACACTGTAATCATGAAACAATGCTTCATGGAATGAGTAGATCACTTGGGAAAGAACTGGGGAGGGCAACATCTATAAATGGAAGGTCTTCTAATCACAAAGAGTACTAGATGTGTTTATATGTCATACGATGTATAGTAGGAGCTAGAGAGAAATCTTGGTGGACAGAGCACTTGCTCTGAAGGTGTAAGGGTCTAAGTTTGATCCCATAAACCATGTTACAGTAAAAACCAGATGCCACCATTGGAGTATGTCTAGAATCTCAGTGCTGGAGAAATGGAGACAGGAGGAACTCTGGGGCTCCCTGGCAAACTGCTCTAACCAAGTCAGAAAGCCCAGGCCAATAAAAGAGTCTGCCTCAAAAACCAAGAGCGAGAACTCCTGAGAAAAGATAGTACCCAAAGTTAATGTGACCTCTGGTGTTCACCCACACATAAGTGCATTTTTCTACATTCATAGGCATGTGAAAGCACATATACACACAAACACAAGAATAAAGTATTAATGTGATGTTGGCAGAATTATAGAAATCACTAATTAAAATACAAGTTCTTTTGGACTATAAAGAATATGGTAAATTTTTTTATGTTAGTATCTTAGGCATGGTACAGCAAAGTGCCACAAAATAGGCAGCTTAAAATAACAAAAACATATGTTATAGTCTTAGGAGTGAACTGCAGAATCAAGGTACCAGCAGGATCAGCTCCTCTCTGGAGGTTCTAGGGTAGAGTCCTTACTTGTCTTTGTGGCCTCTCAGGTTGTGAGAATCTCCAGCCTTCCGTGATCTGTAGTTGCATCACTCTGACTTGTACCTTGATCCTCATGTGCCCATCCTCCCACTCTGTGTGGTAGTATAACTATCTGTGATGCCACCATAGGATTCGCAGCCCTTTGCCTTGTCTTCCCCCAGCCCAGAAACTCTGATATCATCTGGTTATCCTCAGGTTGCTTCATTTCTCACGCTTACACGTAGAGTTAGGTTCATACCTCACAGTTTAAAAGTCAGTACCTTAAGGATGTCCCACACCAGATGATCACAAGCCAGCCATATTTCTGACCAACTATCTCTAAATCAGATTTTCATCTCTCTCCTTGGAACTTATCCTAGAATGGCTTATGGTACTCAGGAAAATACTTAAATTTCTAAGATTGTTGTAGACGCTATAGCTGAGAACACATTTCTGGAAAGTGTGAAGAAGGAATATAGATCTGTGCTTTCTCTACAATTTTTGGGCCATTCTTCTTGCATCTTAATGTATTTGCCAATCCAGACACCCTCCAAACCCTGTTGTTTCTGGTGGGGTTTTTTGTTGTTTTATTTTGTTGTTGTTATTGTTTGTTCTTTTGTTTTCTGGTAGAAGGGTGAGGAAAAAAGGGAGGATCTGGGAAGAGTTAAGGATGGGGAAGGAATGTGGCAAAATATGTTGTATGGAAAAAAGTAGCACCAGACAATCTTTGGAGAGGAGAATCAATGGAACGCTTGGAGAGGTGGAGCAGTGGCTTTAGAAAGCGTGTTAGAGAAAGAGGAAAAGATTCACTGCTGTGATCATGCAATGTTAGCTCATGGTCTCTGTCATGTAAGAATGAAGAAAAGGATGAGATTTTCATACTTACTTTCACTGTTAAGTGGTAAATAGACACAGCTTCTCTCCCCCTGCTCCTATCTCTCTCTCTGTGTCTCTATGTATTTCTCTGTGTGTGTCTCTGTCTCTCTGTGTCTCTGTCTCTCTCTGTCTCTCTCTGTCTCTCTCTGTCTCTCTCTGTCTCTCTCTGTCTCTCTCTGTCTCTGTCTCTCTCTCTCTCTCTCTCTCTCTCTCTCTCTCTCTCTCTGTCTCTCTCATGGGTATGTGCGTGTGTGCACAATGGATACATCTCTATGCACATTCAACAGCATTCATCAACACTATGTGCTAACAGACTTTGGCGGCAAAGTATTAGTTCTCACAACACATGATCTGGGCTGTGTTTGCTTTCCTCGTCGTCACAGGAGTAAGGCCCACATCCAGCCTGACC
Source organism: Acomys russatus (assembly GCF_903995435.1). Classification (NCBI taxonomy): domain Eukaryota; kingdom Metazoa; phylum Chordata; class Mammalia; order Rodentia; family Muridae; genus Acomys; species Acomys russatus. Next base: position 98,299,757 of record NC_067137.1, read on the forward strand.
TGGTTCACACAGCTGCTGAGTGTTGGAGCTAGAGCCTGAGCTCAGGTGTGGGGTTTCAAGACTCACATTGTTAACCAGTATGACATGGCCTCTGCTTGGCTTCTGAGGAGTGTGCTGCTTAGGGCTTAGCTGTGGATCTGCACAGAGTTGTCCTAGTCCTTTTGGGCTTCATGCTCATAATTAGGAGAGCTTTCAGAGACAGCTTAATAATATCCACATACCAGGAATCTGGGTGAAAAGAATCTTAGAGAAAAGATGTACAAAGAAGGTTCTTGCTACTCCATCCCCCGCCTTTTTTTTTATGACAGTTTGAATTTCCATAACTGTGGGCATAATGACCAGGTAACATAGTGGATAGGAGCATTTTTGGGAAATGTATGGCTTTAAATTGTCATTTTAATAAAATGATAAGTGTCCAAATCAAATGGTAAGTTACTGATGAGTTAAAAAGGGCTTTTAATTCCATGTTCAATATCTTTTCAAGTACATTTTAAAAGGAACATGTAAAGAAGGTATTTGGAGAGAAGGGACAGTGTAAGTCAAAGACATGTGACGAGAGAGGGAGTGATGGGTAGAGGGAACTTCTGTAAAGTGAAATACACCAATTTCGGGACTGGGGCTGCTGAAGGAAGCTGTTTGCAATCGTGCACTTAGAAAGGCATTATAACTCCTCCTTTGTTGTTAGAGGTAATGCATTCTGGAGGTACTAAAGGAGCAATCACAACACACCGCCTCACGGCAAGCCCACAACAGAACCCTCCTGTGGGTCTGCAGTATTGTTAATGCCTCACTTACGCTGGTCTCCTGGGCTCTGCAAACACTCTGTACCACTTAAAGAAAGACATGGTGGCTAATCGCGCTAAACACCCTCAGAGGTGGTACCACGAAGTAAGACTGGGCAACCCTAGCTCTAATGGGCTTGATTGTGGTCTCTGGAGTGAAAACCACCTCTCGCAAGCTGTCCAGGCAGCTCTTGGGAAGTGGGGGGAGATTTAGCACTTCTCTTGGAGGAATCGATGTATAAGCCCTTCAGGGTCTCTCACTGCTTCCTAGTGACTCTCAGTGTTTCCCCAGTGGGTGCAATCGAACTGTCATCGTCTACATTAATTACCCTTGGTGGGGGGAAATCTGTACTCTGAAGGGGTTTAAAGCTGAGTCATAAGGTCAGGACAAGCACCCTGAAGTGAGAAAGAGGTATCGGTTGTTGCCAATCCATATACCAGATGGCACTGTTCCATATGCACAGGGACAAGATATGCAAGGAGTTGCTAACGGAGAGAGCGGAATTCTAAAGAACTGGGTTTGCTTTATGGAAATGGATGGTTGACCTCAGAGTGAATGCTGAGCAGCGAGGAGCACCCTAGATAACGAGTGGGAATGTGCAGAATACCTTCAATAGAATAAAACAATACCAAGGAAAAAGCCCTGCTTGGCCTTAGCTTGCATTTAATAGCACTTATTTAATTTCTTTATTTGTAAAAGAGCATCGGTTCTTAGCCTTGAAGGGTGACAGCATCTACTAACAATTTATGGGTTTCTATTTCCATGGTTAATCTCTCTCGGCCCACGAGACTAGTTTTCCATTAATAATACTATAATAAGCTTATTTTTAGCATGAAAACACATTAGTCAAAGGAAGTGAAGCTCCCCCAAAAATGATTATATAAGTACTCATGCAGGCAATATGGGGATGGGCATATTGACTGTCCATCCATGCACCATGGACTAACATTTGGGAAGACTTGTTGACAGAGTGGTCACAGTTGGATATCATCCTGGTCTTCATATTCTTCGTCTTCCTTCTACTTTGCATCATAAATACCGCAGAAAAATGATTCCTCATGGGCCACTTAGAATTTTCTACTTCTTTAACTCTACTGCCTTTCTCTTTTCAAACAGGGAATGTTTTCTGCCAAGTCCTCAAATCTGGCCTTATACATAGTAAGGGGCTATAAATATGTGATGAATAAGTGAGCAGCAGAACCATTCAGGAAGTCAGCAGTGAGTTTTCAAAAAACTCCAATTATCTTATAAGAGGAGTCAAACATAATATAATGATAATAATAAACCAAATAGGAGCCATTCTAGATGATTCTTTCCTGTGAACAACAGGGTTCCTGGGATGCTAAAGGCCCTGGCTGGTGGACTGCATATTGGATCATAAAACTTTAAGTGACAGCAGAATGGAAGAGAATTCGTGCCAATTCTATGGTCTTATTCTATTATAATGTTTTGTTCAAGGTAAAATTTGAAAAATAGAGTTGTTCCTAAATTTAGTGGGTCTAGGGTGGCTCTTTACTTCACCCTCCAAATTCTAGAAGTATCCTTTTAATGTACATTTTTTTTCTATAACTCATTTCGCTTGTTTAGTTCTTGTTTCATGTAATCACAGAGCTTTGATTGGCTCATACTACACACCAAGCAGAAAACAGCTACTCTACTAAGTGATGTCAAATTGTAGTTTCATTAAGAGTGATTGTTTGCTTTTGAGGGATGAAGTCATCCAAGGTCCCATCGAGGGACAGATTCATTTCATTTCAAACTCTCTTAATTCTTGACCGAGTGCTTTTGGCTCAACATGTATAAATACATCCAGACTAACTACAAGATCATTTAGCTTTTTAAATGATTCTCCTTGGCCTAGGACTACTAGAGAGAGAGAGACTGTGTTTCCAGCCTACTGAGTGTGGTGAGGCTGCAAGTTTTGTGTCCTTCCTCTGGCCCCAGAGCATAGGGAAGCATGCACCGCAGGCCTGCAGCAGGGCACTGGCCACCAGGTATACCTGATAATTACCATTTTTAGAGAAAGATTACTGAAAATGGGCAAAACTGGGACAGTAGGGTTAAAAAACAAAAAATAAAACAAGCAAACAAAAGACAACCCAGCACAAGATTCAGTCTCTTGTTTTCCTGAAACTTTGCCTAGCCATAAATATGAAGTCAAGAAGCTTGCTTAACAGAGACACAAATGAAGTTTTGTATTGTAAGCATCCTTTTCAGTGCATATGCTGTCACTAAGCTATAATTATGATGTGACATTCTCTCTCACTGTCGATGTCATTTCAGGCCTAAAAGAAACAAAACACAATGATTTATCCATTTAGATTGGTTTTCTTCAGTCATCTTATAGTATGTCCTCTATTAGTCTTTCTTACTTGCTTAGAAGCATGCTTTATGACTGCTGTTAATCCCTGTGAGTTTTCTAGAAGTGTGAAATGAATTCTGCTAAACTGCTAAATCCTACCTGCCAAAGGTTCAGCACCCACCCATTTTAAGAGTTAAATGCCCGGCCTGAAATGCAAGTCATGCTGTAGAGAGATCATTTGTGATGAAGACTGTGACCTTGAAATCTCTTAGAGAAGAAGCATAATAGCGCTTAGTTTTTTCTTGTCCCTCTCTCTAAACACACACACACACACACACACACACACACACACACACACACACACTAGCATAAATGTGTACATGTGTTTACATATTTATGCGTGCACAAGTATTTGTATGTATCATGAATAAATAACAAAATCAGCCTGTCCATTTTTAAAATACCAGTCAATTTTAAAGAGATAAAATATAATTAACAGTGACTTACATATTCTAGTATGGGATACTAGAATGCAGAAGAAAACATATTAATTTTTAATTTCTGATTTTCTAATTTTAACCAAGCATACTATGTAATTTTCTCTATTGTTTAAAGTCTTCAGCCTTTTAATTATTTTAAATTACATGTATTTCCTCCTTGATCATCAAAGCAATAGGTAATTACTATAGAAAATTTGATGAATTCTGAAAACTATTTAGAAAATATAATAATTTATAACTCTACCACTTACAGGTAATACCTCTTACCCTTGGTACATTTTCTTTATGAATACAGACATAATAAGCACTAATATCAAGAAGTGCATTTCTACACATAGATATAAATATTAAAAAATTAAGGAACTATGATTTCTCAAAATACTAGACCCTATGTCTTTTGCATAATAATTTTTGTTTCCATTTAAATTTTGCCATGAGCTTCCTCAGTTAATAGATGTTTTTAAAAATAATTTCAAGTAGCCTCATATTATTCTGCTATGTGTTAATTAGTAATAAATCATAAGACACTAATTCTTTTACCAAATGATCCAAAGAATTAATTCATCCCACAATCTCCCACAATCTATGTCTGGTTGGTGTTTGAAGGATATTGTGATGCCTTTCATAATATATATATATATATATATATATATATATATATATATATATATATATATATTATATCCCATGCTACATATTTTTAAGAACTATTACATATTGATATGTAAGTATTAATATCATGTAAGTTGTCTAGTCAATGCTTGTGACTCTTATTAAGGTAGATACTATTATCTCCACTTTGTGTCTAAAGAAATAGAATAAAAAACAGAAGTTAAATAACTTAGAGTTACTAAGTAGTTAAGCTTAAAATTCAGCTGTCTAACTTTACTATCCATGTTCCTAATCCACTATACTTTTAGTATTTCCAATAGACTGATCTGGTCATTTCCTGAATAAATTCAGTTTTCAGCCTATGTGCTTCCTGGGTAATGTGATTCATAATCATCATTTCTCATTGTTTATCTAATGTGTATAACTCACCATGATCAGTTCTGTTGAGAAATGCAGAGAGGTAAAATCTATGGCACCTACTTGAAAGACAGTCTTATTATGGGTGTAATGTATAAGTATATGCAGTTTAATTTACTAAGAGCATTAATCATTACGTTAGTAGGGTAGATGCCATTTCACAGTAGTGTGGAAACAATTTCCAAATTAGTTTTGTGGTTCATGGGAGCAAGATGCCATTGTAGAGTTGGAGAGCCTAGAATATTCTACTGTATCAAGTAATATATCTGCTAAAGAGGAAATCTGTTGTTTACTTTGATCTTTGTTAATTTATTAACTAGCTCCATAAATGATATGCTTATTTTAAAATTATTCTAAAATAAGTAATTGTTAAATTTTGTTAACTCTTTCAGAACCTTCCAAGAACTAATTCTGCATATGATATGAGCATGTTATAGACAGCCACACACCCAAACCTCTAGACCAGCTAGCTTTGAAGAATAACTAGGAAATATGCAACTCTAAATTTGTGCTATAGAAATAGTCATTAGGTTATTTTTGAATAATTCTTTAAAGATGTGCATATAAAATTCTGGATATATTTAGATGGTGCCAAGTGCTTGCCAGACCCTTTCTACATTTTAACTGCTGTTCTCTGGCTACTAATGAATCCTGAACTTGACCTTAACTTCAATGTAATTTCAAAAGGTCTTCCCGTTCATTATATTATCCTGCTTCTGATTAAATATTCCCTCTTTGTCAGCCTTTACAAACATCAAATTAGCTATAATCATCCTAACGGTCTTCTAATGTGTATAAATCCAAGCAGATAATCACACAAGGGATCTAGGATTTTTTAAAAAGTGTTTCTTCAGATTGGGAAAGGCCTAGTGGCACTCAGAGGAAGGATAGCAGGCTACCGAGAAGAGACTTGATACCCTATGAGCATATACAGGGGGAGGAGGTCCCCCTCAGTCACAGTCATAGGGGAGGGGAGTAAGGGGAAAATGGGAGAGAGGGAGGGAGGAATGGGAGGATACAGGGGATGGGATAACAATTTAGATGTAATATGAATAAATTAATAAAATATATTTTTAAAAAGTCATTCTGATAACCCCAAGAAGAAATCTGTAGGTCTCTGTGGCACGGCATTAATTATTTTGCATCTTATTTGGTTCAAGAGACCTCCACCCAGGTAGTTGTTTCTTTTTATTTCAACAAAACAGAAATGTAAATGGAAGATGGTAAATTTTGTTTGTTAAGACTTGAGTTTCATGAAGGACCCTCTATGGTTTGTCACCTGCACCATGGGGGACATGATTACAAACTGTAGGCCAGGGAGAGCTGAGGGGATCTGAGGTTTGTGGAGTCCAGATGCTCTCAAGCTTCTGTGTATTAGAGTCCAGGTGAGGAGCATTTTGTTCTGGCTTCCACTGCAGGTGTTAGGCCCAGCAGGTCACATGGGAACAGGGATTGCTAACAGTTTTCCAGATGGTGCTACTGATCTGAGAAACTGTACTTAGAGAATCGCAGGTAATGTTTATGGTCTTTTGCAGAAGAGAAATTAAACTGAGCGAGGTCACCCATGTAGGCATACTAACCAAATCCTGCTCCTTCTCTGCTAGAGTCCCTCATGAAACTTTCTGCTGCACTTAGAACAACCACCAAGTCTTTCTTATCCTGAAGATGTGTTTCTGGCCCTATCTGTTCATATCACAATCCTCACAGATGTAAACTAATCTTCATTCTACGTGTTCAGAACACTTTGATTGCAACCAAAACACACCCAGATTTATTTCACTATACTGTCATCAATTCCTAAACATGCCTTCATATGTATTTAAATACATGCTTCCAAAAATAATCTCTAATGAAAACACTAGGAGATTAAATTCAGTACCTAGTAAATATACCATGAACAAGGAAGGTTCCTCCCCCTTTGGAATTATGAGGACGATACAACATCATAAAATATATTAATTAAATTTAAGATAATAGAAATGGTATTAATGAAAACAGTGCAGTAATTTAAATAAATACAGAAATATTTGACATTGTCAACAGTTTGCAAGTAACACTGGGCTGTGGTATAATACTTTTACCTTGAAAAGGAAAGTTACCAAAATCTCACAAGAAGTGTCATGTTTATTTATATTAGGGGCAGAATAATGATAAGGACTATGATTGCTTCTGTTGTTTATTATAGGAGAGAAATTATCTGGCAGAACAAGATCACAGAATTAGCACTAGAAGGACAGATGAAGAATAGATTGAACTCTTCTAGTGTGTTGAAAGTCCACAGGGTTCTAAAACCAAGTTAATGTAACTAAAAGTGATTTTACCAAGTTTGTTGAGAAGATGATTAACACAAATCTTCTTAAATTTTCTTTATAATTGTCAGTTAAGATGCAGAACAGAAAGCTTGCTATATTCCATAACTACATATGATAGCTAAGAATAAGATACTAAATTATTCAGGATCTTTCTGAGAAAGTTGACCAAAAAAAAATCACTGAAGTTGACAAAATAAAGATCTAACTAAATCATCACTATAATAATATTCAAGTATAAATAGACTTAACACTATAACAATGCAAATTCGTGCTAAGTGGTTCCATAAGTACAGTGCAATTCCACTGAAAACTCCAGCAGGAGTTTTCACGGAACTTAAGCCTAAGTTGTCTTATAAACAGTGTGTAGGTAGGTGTGCAGAGCCAAAATATAACACAAATAATCCTAGAAAATATAAATCACAAGGAAAACTTGCCGAATAGGTTGATACCTGGTGAGAATGCTGTATCCTGAATCATTAAAGTAATGTAATATTGGAACAAAATGGCCACATAGACCCATTGAGTGAAATTCTAAGTAGTTGTCCTATGCAATTTAGATTAATTCATGGTAAGGTTGCATTAGAAAGCTGAAATTACTGAGCAAACTAGTCAAAAAATAGGGCTGAGATAACTGGATGCTCACTCAGAAATATCAAAATTATATTTCCTCTTCATAGCCACAATGAAAATATATTGCTATAAATGGAAATGCATAAACATATGAGGATTTGAAAAACAAGGTGAATAGCTTTATGGTCTGGAAGTGTGAACCGATTTTCAAAAAGTACCAGAAAGATGTCTAGATGGTAAATTACATATTAAAAAATTGTATTACAGTTCACTTTAAACTTTGTGTTCAACAAAAAGCATGATAAAATATAAACCTCAGACTATGAGAAATATTGAGAGTGCATGCTGATAGATTGCATAACATACATGTCAGTAAGAGAAAGACAATCCATATAGGAATAAGCAAGTGACAAGTTTAAAAAAAATCATTTAAAAAAACCTGTAGCCGCACAAGTACATCACTGAGATCCACCTACTCTGCTGGGATTACAGGCATGTGCTACCATGCTTAGCTGAAGTGTGCTGATCTTAACTCTGATGGAAATGTAAACTGAGCCTGGTCATTTTCAAGCCTGACATTGGACCTAGTAATTGCCCATCTACTGCAGTGCTTTAGAGAAACCATGGAGCAAGCTTGTTCTGAGGTAGTGGCTAGAATCTGCACTGCTTGCAATGTTAAATATTAAGAAAAATCAAAATGAGTGGACAGGTTATCTCTATACAAAAATATTACCCTGCAGTAGAACAAAACAATTTATAGCTACAGGTAATGGCAGTGACCCTCAAAGCTGTACTCCTGAATGAGAAAATGAAACTATGGGGCAGTATTAAGGATAATTTTGTTTCTAAAGGTTTACACACATGCCAAATAATCTAGAATAGTTCATATGCAGATCCATAGATGCTGATTATATTCAAACATGCCTTGGTATAATTATTTCTGGAAGGAAATGCAGGAAGTTTTCCACAGGGACAGTAACTATGCCTCTAATGTTTTATTTTTTCAAAAAGCATCTGAAACAAATGAAATACAATGCTATCAATTAATAAAAGCCAGAGAATCTGTAACTACATAGATGCTTACACTGTTTTATTTACCCTTTGAAATATTTCAGAGTTAAAGAGCCACTCCAGATACAAGGAAGCTGAGTGTTAATGTTCAGCTAAGATTTTTTCCATAAGTTCTTAGGCTCCCTGTTCACCATTGGGCTGAAGTTTCAGACTCAACAGAATTGCACCTTTGACCACAAAGCATAACTATTCAAATTTGGGGGAGGGGTGCCCAAACTTTGAATGTTTAATGCTGAAACAGCAAGGTCCAACTTTAGAACAGGAAAACCTATTGGGAACTTAGAGAATAAAAGGGGCGGGGCTATAAATAAATAAATAAAATTTTAAATAAAAATAATATTATAGATAGGTAGGTACATAGATAGACAAACAGACAGACAGACAGCTGCTTGGGAAATAAATCAGAATAATATAGGATTCCTTCTCCCCTGCTGAAAGCAGAGATTGGCTTTTGTCTTCTTCAAAGACCCTCTCTCTATATCAACAGTGGTGGGTGGAAAAAGTACACAGGTTGATAAAAAAGAAAACAAAACAAATCCTGCTCACACACAGGGAAGAGAATCCTCTACAAAATGTCTGCATCGTCCCAGCACAGCCCTCTGTTCCCCAAGCAGCTTTTCCATCCTTGACCTTCATGTGGGAAACCTCCACGCAGCACTTACACACAGCTCTGCAAATGTTAGAGTGACATTTGGACTCTGCTTGTACGATCTGCTCGCCTGTTAGTGTGAGCTTCCCTGGGGCCCTGCCAAGCTCCCGCAGGTCCATATGAGCCTCACCTCCCAGAGCTAGCAATAACATTTACCAGCTACAGTTTTCTCCATTTTCAAATATGTCCTCTGGTCCACGTGACAGCCCTGTTCATCTATATAGACTGGGACCTACAGAGAATGGATTAGAGAAAAGAGAACCGTAATGTAAAACATTTCTAACATTTACCTTTCATTAAAGACTTTTCTCATGTTTCAATCAGTCTTCCCTTAGGATTATGATATGTTTGAACAAAATTAATTACTAAAATTTCATACCTGGAGGTGAAGTGAGGGCATACCTTTCACAGTGCTCACATTCTTGGAAACTCAAACAATTGCCTCTGGTTAATAGGGATGGAAGAACATCTTTACTGTGTCTTTGTGGGGTCCTTAAGAGGTCAAATGGAGTGCTCCGTAGTTATAAATCATAACTGTAAATGTGTGGCTGGGAGGTAGTTGTGCTCGCTGTAGGATAGGACTAGGCTTGAGGATCTTAGACCAGTACGCATTTTGCTGTGTTTACTTCACCTCTGAAGCCTGATCAAATGCATGCAATGAACAGAGTAGCCAGTCAGAAGCCTAGGTAATTCCTAAGACAGCCTTATCAGCAAAGAAATGGAAGAGAGGGCTCAGTGTGTAAAGTTCAAGTGTAAGGACCTGAGCTTGGATTCCCAGAACCCACATGAAGGCAGACATAGTCATGAACCTCATAGAGTGAGTATTCCCAGAGAGTTTTCCTATGGTGAGATGAGAGGCTTTGACAGGAGCTCATGGGCTAGCTACCACGGAACATTCAGCCACCAACAAGAGACCCATCTAAAGCAAGATAGAGGACAGACATCCAAGACTGACTTCTGATTTCTACATGTTTCTGTGGCATGATGCCTACACACATCATGTGCATGTATGCATGCAAATATACCAGACACATGCACGCACGCGCACATGCGCATACACACACACACACATACACAAGCACATCACACGTGTGTGTGTGTGTGTGTATGCATAATATTAGAGCAAGCAACTGAGGCTTGAAGAGTTAAAAATCTTGTCCAGTCAAGAAGCTAATAAGTGGCATGTTTTGTGTAGCTCAGGCACCCAGGCAGATCTGTACTTATAGAGGTACATTGTATGTCAGACACCTAAGTACTGCCAAGAAGGTTTAAAAAGGAAGATGAACACACTAGAGTTCCATCAATGAATGTTAACTGGAAAAGAGAAAAAAATGCCTCACAGTAGGGGCAACACCATACTAGCACATGCTGCGAATGAGATCCAATGATAAGTGCTGAAATTTGCATGTGAAAAAGTTGAAGCCAGATTTTCATAAGCTCAAAGTATCTTCCCCAAGTGACTTTTCAACTACAAAGAAAAGGTAGAAGGTTAAGACTGAAGAGACACAGGAGACACCAGGTTTTTAGAATGGTCAAGAAATTGCCACTAGCTACAGTATGCACCAAGATTGTGAACTCACTGATGCAGTGCACATAGAGGGATAGTGTTCATGAGAGTCTTGCCAAAACCTGTAGCCTCTCTCTAATCCTGAGAAAATATTGGGCATGATAAACCTGAGGACTTTTGATAAAAATAAATCTTCTTTTTAAAAAGGCATAAAAATCCAGCCCATGAAACTTATGGGCTGGAGGAGACTAAAGAGAAATAACAAATCAGCACAGCATAGGCAGAGCCAGTCTAATTTTTTAAAAAAATCATATAATTCAAGTCTTACTATGAAAGTCAAACAAACTGATACAGGGCATGACTAAAGAGAAGGTTGTTAGAAAGGTAGCAGTGGAAGACCTTTCTAGATGACAGTGAAGTTATTGGGTCAAAGTTATTGATTGTAAAGGAGCTCCTAGATGGGGCAATTCTACAGCGAATAATAGGTTTGCTTGTTGCCTAAATATGAGAACAGATTGCTATGTGTGTGCTTGTGAAACTAAAAGGCCATCATTCTAGGTCATATGGGATGATGGAAGCATGGAAGAAGAGGAACTATCAAGTACAGTCACTGAATGGCATTAAGTCTAAATAGGCACTTTCATGTAAAAGGCAGTGCTGGTAACAATTACCAGAGAATGTAAGAAGTGGATTGGATTGCCTGGGACAAATGTGATGGGTGTGATCATTCTATAGAAAGGAAATAATTCACGTAGGACTTTGTGAGCCAAAGAGGAAGTATGTATTTATTCAGATGCATTAGAAAGGCATGGAAAGCTTTAACAGGGAAGGGAGTGATCTTTCTTGCTGCCATGTGAACAGACTGTAGAGTAAAAAGGATGGAAACAGACACAGCAATTAGGAGAGGATATTAGAAGTCTTTTCAGAAGACAGAGTATCACAGCAACTGAGACCAAGAGCGCAAGATCTGGATGGTCTCATTATCTTAGGAGACATGTTTAGCGAACATTGCTTACTCCTACTGGAGAGATAGAGAAAGTTCTATACAAATGAAGTAACCTGGACAATGAAACAGGAGATGGGACTCAGATCTGAGAGCCCATAGTAGATTCAATGGAAAGGATTATCAGCTAGAGCCAGCAAGACTGCTGGAGATATGTTCAGGAGCCTGGTCATGGAAGATGAAGAGACCAATGCTAAGTTGTAGGAACCATGGTGCCTTTAAAAGAACTTGCCTTGCAAAGTGACGTATTTGATTTGTTTTAGAAACTTGACTGTAGTCCAAAATATAAGAGGAAAGCTTAAAAAAAAAAAGTGAAAAGCCAAAACCACTGAAAATAGATAGAGACACCTTCTGCTACTTAGAAAAATAAACAAGAAACCAGAAACAGTACAGAGGCGGTACCATAAGGTGAGAGAACTTTTCGCTGGAAACTGTCCGCCCATTCATCAGACACGCCCTGGGTTGTCAGGGGTGCACAATGTAATTAATTGTTGACTCAGGGACTGCCGAACAGGGTCGCTGAGTCATAAAGCCAGCTCCGAGAGAAAGACTTCAGAGACAAATTAGTGTCACGGACCCTGTGCATTCCGCCTTCCACTCCAGTGCTCCTGTTAAACCACTCATTTCTAAATTTTAGCAATCTCTCTCTGACTGGTGTGTCCACGTGCAATTTTGGCAAGCTGAACATGGTGACTGAGCCAGATAGCTCGTTCCCCGCAGACATATAAACCCATCAGCTGTGGGTTGGTAATATAATTTACAGTACACTTGGCCAGCCCTATAAAACAACTTTCTGTTTCCAGGGAAATGGAGCCCTGACAAGAAGAGATGTTTATGGCTTAATTTTCGCTGTGTTCTCCACTGTTGCTGTAGCAGCAGCAGCCTGTGCATAATGCATCCTAGTCACCTGCCAAACGGTTACAACTTTGTTGTCATTGTGTTTGGCAAGATAAGTACAACAACAGGCTTTGCTTAATATCCACTCCAGAATCCTATTACCTTAGGCTGTGATGGCCATCCTCCATCCTTAGGACACAGGAATTCAGACATGTGACCTGAGGCTCCCCTCTCCATGAGAGTACTGTTTTATACTTTTCTAAGTAAAGTTCCTATATAAAATAGTACCGAAGGCTTGAGATGTGACCACTAGATATAAGCCAATCCCTGTAGATGCTGACAATTTTTCTCTCCATGGTATATGATAGTAGCCCTTTTATTTATTCCATTAGGATAGCAAGGGTTCTTTTTAGTAAGCACTCCCCTATGTGACCACAGCTAAAATTAAAGCCTCATAAGGTCAGAAATTTGTTAATCCATTGCTAGATCCTCAGCGCCTAAAATAGAGCTATGTGCTGGGTGCGTAAGTTCTAATAGTGACATACTAAATTTACTCTGATAATTGATGGTTAACACTCCAGGTGATGGTTTCCCTAGAAGGGAATATTCTGTTGAGTGTTGGCCAGGGTGCTGATGTGTCAATCCTGAGACATAACATAGAAAGTAATATTCATTCTAACAGCATTCTGGGTTGCACAGCCTTCCATTTGAAGTGCAGTTTATTAACCTGGTGACTCTCAATTCTGCTGTGCACAAATGTAGAGTTGTGAGGTTTCCCCACAGTAATTCTCTTTTGCTCCTAGCTACATTCGCTAAATGATAGATAATTTCATGTGCTGTGTGGGTTGTCTATGATGTCTGGGCCTGTCAAAATTCCTTTGTGTTTCCATATTATAGCTAATTGTTAATAGAGCTTGGAAATAGCATATATATATATTATGACTTAATCTTTAGGTATATTTTGTGTAGACCCAAGAATCCATCTGTTTGGGAATACAGTTGATTACATACAAATTTTATACAATATGACTTTTGAAAATTGTATGTCCAGGGCTGTTGTATGCAGTCTCTGCCATCATTGTGAAATTGGATGAGACCAAACGGGAGCTGGGAGAAGCCAAGTTTACAATACTGCCATTGTGAAAAGACAGAATTCAAAATATCACATTTTACCATAGATTTCCTCAGAAGTGAAACGTAAGATTTGAATACAGATAATTTGTATCTGTATATTGAAGTATATATACACATGTGCAAGTGTGTGTATGTGTACTTGTATGTGGAGGCCAGAGCATAACCTCAAATGTCATTGCTCAGATGCTGTTCACCTTGTTTTTGAGATTTATTTCATGCTTGTTTACATGTGTATGCCTGCAGGGCCAGAAGGGGTGTCAGATACCTTGGAGTTGAAGACGCAGGCAGTTGTGAGCCACAACCAGACTTGGGAATTAGGAACCATACTCAGGTCCTTTGTGAGAACATGTGAAGTTAAACCCTGGGCTATCTAGTCCCTCACCTTGCTTTTTTGGACAGGGCTTCTCACTGCCTTGGAACTTACTTAACAAGTAGGCTAGACTAGCTGAATAGTGAGTCCCTGGATGCACCTGTCTCTGCTTCCTTGGTGTTGGCATTACAAGCACATGCTACCATGCCTTGCATATGCTTACATGCATATGCAATCGCTGAATACATGCACATGCTACGTGGATGCTGAGATTTGGACTCTGGCCCTCATGCTGGGGTGACAAGCACTTTAGTGACTGAGCTATCACCCCAGCCTGACTGTAGATAAATTTTACATTTCTTTCCAACTCCAAATTTCTGTGCAATTCAGAACAAGTAATTGGGGGACTTTGTCCTATATTGTTTTCCTGATAAAGGGACAAGAGATTGGTTCATTGAATATAGTATTCTCACTCGTGCCTGATGGAACCCATATTTACCATCAAGGTAAGAGTAAATGATGTAAATCAGGAGTTATAGAGTTCACTTTGTATCATTATTGTGAAAGCAGAACCGTGGTAGAAGGAATTTGGCAACAAAAGAAAGCAGAATATCTACCTGATTTCTCCATTTAATCGTTACAGACTTCTTAATGAGGAAGATGACAAGAAATCACTACAGTTGACCTTCTATTGTTACATGACACTCCACAATTTGCAAACCTCTTTCAAACATATTTTTATATTTGATTTTTGGACATTGTTCAGGACTATGCAAAAGAGAGGTCAAGGAGGAAAGGCTTTCCTGCAGAGCTGAGGATGGAGCAGGGGCCTCCTGGGATGGAGCCTTTTTCTCAGGACTCCATTCAATGTCCAGCATGGAAGTATTTGTCTGTACATAGAAGAAATGGGGCCATCTATAGGCACCCAGCATTTAAATACATGCATACATACATTCACATGCAACTTTATTGGGTACATAATTAATGCCTAAATATTGTTTGGCTATTTTCATATTCATAGTTCAGGATCCTCTTGTAACTCTGAATCCATTCTCTGCTATTCTCAGCTTTGCACTGTGTTAGGTCCTCCTGTACAGATTTGAGTAATAGATGTTCTTGCATTCGTTATTCCATTTGTGTATGACCAAAGGGAAGTGCTCTTGAGTAAAGAGAAAGCAGGATAAGAATGAAGTGTGGTTTTCTCCCTGAATAAAGGGTGGAGACTGGTTTGCCTCTTGACTCTAGGGTATCACTTTTATGAGAGGCAGCATCCTTCATCCTTCACACACAGTTTTTTTTCTCTGTGCAAAAGTAATTTTATTCTCCTGGCTCAATTATTGTCTAGGACACTAACTGCCTCCTTCTGCTAACCTAGGCCTAGATCTAGAAGTTTCTAGCTTCTATGCATTCTAATCTAGACCTAGAATACTTTAGCTTCTGAGACTGGCTGCTGAATAAGGTCACCTTTACTTGTTCTTTCTGAGCTCTGGGCTGGCTGGTTCAACTCCGCTGTTCTGGCTCAAATTCTTCTCTCAGCTGACATATTTAATTTGGCTTCTCTCTCAGTCTGGAATCGCTCTGCTTGGCCTCAAACTAACTCAACAGTCTGCTCTAATCTCCTGGCTTCTTCTCATGTTCTGGCTCATTCCGTCTTCTCCTGAGTTATCTTCTCTGCAACCCGTCTCTCTATTCCTGTCCTGATAAAACTGTCTCTTCTCTCTATAAAACTGCCTCTTAAGTAGCTTCCCTTTCCTCTCTCTTCTCCTGAGAGTTGGACATATCCTATTCTGTCAAATCTTCTCTGCTTCATCAGCTTTCCTGCCGCTTGATTAGACATCACTCTCAAACATGGGTGCTTCCTTCTACAAACTAACTCCTCCTTCGTTTGAGATTAAAGGAATGTTCCACAATGCCTGGACCTAAGCTTTTCTTTACCTGATACTTGCTGACCTTGACCTCAGACCTGTTTGCCTGTCCCCTGGATTAAAGGCACATTTGTATTCCAGCCAGATCACACAGACCTAGAAGATCTTTGGATGCGATCTCTAGCCAGCTGGATCACAGAGACCTAGAAGGTCTTTGGATCTCAACTCTTGCCGCAACAGCCATATTCTGAATTAACATTCCTCCACACTTCTAGTTTTGACAATTGACCTTCTTTCCATATCACACCTAGATGTGGTAAAGGTGTTCCTGAATACTTCATCAACCCTGGGAGATTTATTATTCCCTAGTTACACATTGATAATATTCCCATAATAGAACCTTTATTAAATGTCAAAATCAGAGGGAGCCAACTGCTTCCTTTAGCATCTGGGCAGGCTTCAAACTATTATTGTGTATCACGAGTAAGAAAAATTAGGCCCGATAGGATCCCAAAATTAAATAACTTACAGAGTCAAGATTTTACCCACATCTTCTCCATGTTCAGAGGCCCATACTCCAAGCCTCGATCTGCAGGCCAGTGTGTATGATACGTAATCTGCAGGATGGAGCTCTCTTGAACTGACTTCGAGTCAGAGCAATTCCTGAAACATGCCATTGTCATTTATAAAGGTCATGTTTTGAGATTTCATAACATGTTTACAAACTGGAGCAGAAGCCAGAGTGTCTGTAAGAAAATTGGATAACATTGCATCTGGTCTCTCGTCTCATAGTTCTGTCTTCCCTGCACCAGCTGAGTTAGCTTAATAAAACCAATTCTAATCATGTCACCAGCTGGCTAAAAAGATCCTGTCTGTGAGTTAATATAAAATATACTCCCACTATGTTTATAAGGCTTTATATAATAGACCTTCTGTGTATCCTATATTCTTAACTCTCTCCACAGCAATCCATTTGTTGTAGCTCGGTGCTACTCACTTGGAGTGACTTTTCTGAAAAAAAAAAAAAAAAAAACTCACTTGGCAATGTCTGCAGACAGTTTTGGTGGTTGGGATCACAGAAGATTCTATTGGCATCTAGTAAACAGAAGCCATGGATATTGCTAGCAATCCTATAATGCTCACAGTCTCCGCAATAGTCATAATGGCAAGCATCTTGCTGTTGAGAACCCTCTTTCCAGTCTACCATACAGACGCTGTTTTCCTTCAGTTGGTATAACAGTGTTCATCATACCATGTACCAAGCCCTGTGATCAATATGTTCACATCCATTCATTTGTCCATTCTGTGCCTGTCTATACAAGATACCATCATCCAGAAAGCCTTCCCATTGCCGGCTGTGCCGCGTTCCTTTTTATCACTGAGACACAAGTTACATTCTCTTCTCTGACATCTCTAGACAAATGGAGAGGTGAGAGTGGCAGTAGAGGTATTCCCCATAGAAAAGCATATTGATTACTTGTCCTGTACCCAATGCTATAGGGACTAAGCAAGTTACACACACACACACACACACACACACACACACACACACACACACACACGCATGCACGCATGCACGCAATAACAATTACTTACAAAAGAGGTGACAAATTTGAAGAAAATTGGGGAGAGGTATATGTGAAAGTTTAGAAGAAGAAAAGGGAAGGGAGAAATGTAATTGTATTATAATCTCAAAAATGGTATACATTCATAAGCCAGAGCTTTTCTATCCTACATTTCATTTGTTTCTCTTTTGAATTTTAAAACATATGAGAAAGTACATATCTGCCTCTTTAAATGAGAAATATCAATCAAAAATATACATCACCTGTTTGGCCTTCTTCAGAATGAGAAACAGTGACTGAGTGCCAGGACTATTACCATGCTGTGTATGTGAAACCTTAGTTCTGCACTGTGTCCACAAGAGGGAGGCCATCGCTCCAGGTCCACTCTGTTGATTCCCTGGATCTGCTGGCCACTGTTGGGGCTGCTCCCACTGTTACAAAACGCAGACTTAGAAGCTGGCAGGCATTCCTGCATAGATTTGCACGCTGCATAAGATCAGCCCGGCTTGAATGGAGAAGAAGTAGTCTGTGTATGTTGGAACATTTGTCAGAAAACAAAGACACTCTTAAGGAATATATGAAGCCATGACTATGAAAGGCAGCAGTAGGGGACTCAAAAAGAAAAAGATGAAAGAAATAACTGATTGTTTAGTGGTTTCTTGCTCACAGGGTTATTGTGAGAGTGTCCTTTTTGCAGGGAAGATGGCAGATAGACTCAGAGAAGCATGGTGCTAGGAAAAGAAGTCTTTTTATGTGCTAAATTCAAAATGAGAACAGCAAAGTCTACATCATGAGTAAATGCAGCAAGGTGCTCACAATACTGTGTCTTGCATTCAGGAGCGATATCACATTAATTGTTTAGTCTCTGTTTCTTATCACTGCCTACCTGCCCTTAACAAAGACCATACGAAATGCAATGGAGCCAATCCCTAGTGTGTATTGGCAAGAACTTCTGTACTGTTTACTTAGCCCAGTTTCCCTAAAATCTCTACTTCTTACTAGACCTTCACAGCAGATATAATTATATTTTAATTAAAAATAAAATAAATTTAAAAATATAACTTTATCACATATAAGACAGCTGCTTATGATATGGCTAAAATGATTACAACTATAACTTTTAAAATTATTCCTGGAGTCATTAGAGTCCCTATACACTAATTTTATTAAAGAAATAAGAGAGTGAGAAGATGGAAGGGTAGTGTTTCATGCTAGGAATGTCTTACTTCAAATGAAAGAAGTGCGTCTTAACAGTGCATGTTTAACTCCAAGCAAAGACAAAATCCATTGGCATGTATTTGGGAAAGTGGAATCTTTCTAGATGATTATGAAGCAAAAAGAAGAAGAACGGTTAGGCGTGATGAGGCTGGGAGAAATACATCTGTGCTTGTAGTAGACTATGAGGTAAACATGCTAAGAATTGTCTCTGCGGGGTGTGTGTGTGTGTGTGTGTGTGTGTGTGTGTGTGTGTGTGTGTGAAGCAAATTTGCATATAAATTTCCTGTTCCATCTTTAACTGAAAATTTGTGGGAATGGCTGTGTAAGAGAAATATATAAAACAAAACAGGTAGGAAGTGTCAACAGGACTTTATGTCCTAATGTATCCCCTATATAGACTTGGGGTACACTCTTTAATGGCGTGTGCTGACTTATGAAACAGGAACTTAACTATAAATGGTCACACAGCATAGTTCAGACAATTAACTGGAGGTTACACGGAGCTCTCACTAAACTGTTCATTTCTTCCCCTTCCTTCCTTCCTTCCTTCCTTCCTTCCTTCCTTCCTTCCTTCTTTCCTTCCTTCCTTCCTTCCTTCCTTCCTTCCTTCCTTCCTTCCTTCCTTCCCTCCTTCTGCCATCTCTCAAGCTATAGCAAAACAAAACAAACAAACAAAAAACTCCAAAACGTAGACCTTACTATATTATCCACTGAGGTCTAGATGATACGAGGGATCCACAGGTCACCAAAAATCGTCTTAGAAAAATTAAAACTGCTGGACAGACCCTCATGAGTATAATCAAGAAGAAAAGGTGAGGAAATGATAAAATTATAGGAGAAAAGTAAAACAAAAAAGGACAATTGCTTGGAATGTAAATGATTTCACCTACCATAAGGCAAATAAACAGACCTCAGAAATCCATGTTCTCTAAATATCCATATAATAGAAAAATTTAAGAAGATTGAATAATGGCACAGCAATTCACAGGTAACGTTCAAAACACGGACTCTGAATGAAAGGAAAATAGAGATCTTAGGCTGAAGAGTGAACAAAAGCAGTGTTCCCGCATAACTGACCTGAAATGTTTCACAATAAAATGAAGCAGAGTAGGTCTGCATAATAAAGTGTTGCCAGAGAGAAGATGTTGGAGTCACCACCATGAAGACTAGTGGGAAGCCAGGAGGGAGGTGGACACCATCGTAGAGAAACCCGGAGACCTAGAACATAGAAAGGATAATTCCAGCTTAAAACAGAAAAAGAAGAAAAGACTCAGAGGGTAAAGACCCTGAATGTGAGAGCTTGGCCACCTGGGTCTAATTCCTGGAACACCCCTAAAGGTGGTAAGAGAAATCCAACTTCACAAGGCTGTATTTCGGCTTCCATAGTGGTGCTCATTTCAGATGTTCTGTTCACAATAAGAAAAGAAATTAATGTATTGAATCATTTTGCAGGTGCACTCTAGGATACCAAGGCTGCTAAATTTGCTATTAAAATTTATTGTTGCAAAAGCTAAATTAAAAGTCAGCACCGGGAAAGACACACAGAGAATGACAAGTTACCAAAAATTGTTTTTCCATATTTGGGTCATAGAGTGTGTCTAATTTTTTCCATCGATATTGCATGACAACATACAGTGGCTTGCCGAATGGTCTGTGGAAACACAACCTACACAAAGTGCTGACATCCAGAGATGCACACCTGCAGTTCAGGGTTTTTATGAAAGGTCAGTCATAAAGATGCACGATGCTTGCTTGCTTGACTTGAGTTACTTATATGTCAGAACCCCCCCCAGAGGAAAGCAGGCATTTCCTGCAGATTACCTTGCCTGTTGTCCACATTAATCTACAGACACAAAGTGCCAGAATGTTGGCTGTGCACATTCACAACTCAGAACATTCAGGACAGTACAGGACAGTCACCAAAATAGACTGCTCTTGGTGGGTGCAGAGTTTGTGTCGCTCCATTTCATTCACAACATGTGCTAGAAATAACAAAATCCCAACCAGCATGCAGAGGTGAAGGAGGAAACCTAAAAGAATAATGTTCTCCCTTTGCATTGCCTCTAATTGCAAGCTGAGTTCAAACAATGTCATCAATCTTCCCACATTTTTAATAATACCTTTTGTAAATTTTACTGAGTTCTCTTGGGAAATAATACCTCTTAAAGCACATCATTTAAATTTTATATTTTAAAAATTGTGTTAACCTCAGGAGGATTAAAGTTCACTTTAATTAAAGTAACACACACACACACACACACATATTTCCATATTTAAATGAGTTTCTGTTTATTCTGTGCTTATATGCTTAGAAAACACCTGGGAAAAGTCACCTACTGTTAAAAATGGCTGCAGCTCGGTACCATGATTTAGAAAGTTTCTATCTTGTTTCTTATCTGTATCTAAATCTCTTCTCTTAGATAAAAAATAGTATGAACTATTTAAAAATAAAATTCTTAATTTGATTTTCATTTAAAGGGGGACGTGAAATTTAAAAAAAATATTGAGGAGGTCATGATTCTCACATTAGTTTTGGGCATATTATTGTGAATTGTTCTCACTGTTGGGGAATTCAAGCTCTGTACAGATAAACAAACAGACAAAGAAGCAAACAAGAACACACAAAGTTTTTCTTTCCAGAGTGTATAACATTAAGATGGCAGAGAACACATCTTAACTTCTATCACATTGTTGAATATTCCTATGCCAACCCTCTTTATCTTTGCATAGGAGAAGGAAATTCTGATTGTGGGGTATAGCTATATCTCTCTAGCTCAAAGAACAGAATGTGAAGCAAACTAGTTACTATTGAGAATTAAGGACAAAACAATCAAATAAAAGCAAAATATGAAATAAAATAAAACTTGCTGCTAATATTTTTCATACTAGTTGAAACACAGAAATAAGTCCCTCATGACAAATGAAAGTAAGAAATTTTTTTTTCTCTAGGAAAATATATAAAACATTTGTAATAGCTTGTACTAGGGTGACATTGAAATGGCTGACTGAGGAGCTTGTAAGGCATGTAAAATATATGAAAGTATTCATATAAATTCTTAAAATCTCAAAAAAATTGCTATGAGGTAAAATATCAAATGAATACTTTGCTGAGAGGTCTACTACTAGGAGTTCAGTTGCTGATATTAAATCTCTAGCAGTCATATGACAGTTAGGCATGGTCATGCTCTTCTATAGTCCCAGTGCTGTGGGAAACGGAAGAATGCAGAAACAAGAGGCTTCACGGAGCATGCTGGATAGCCCAGTCTAGAATAACCAGTGAGCTCCATGTTAAAATAGTTAACTTGTGTCAAAAAAACAGAAGCAGAAACCAGGTGTGGTGGTGCACACCTATAATCCCAGCACTTGGGGAGGCAGAGGCAGGTGAATCTCTGTGAGTTTGAGGCCAGCCTGATCTATAGAGTGAGGCCAGGACAGCCAAGGCTGCACAGAGAAACCTTGTCATGAAAAGAAAGAAAGAGAAGGAAGGATGGAAGGAAGAAAGGAAGATGAGCAGAGATTAATAGAGGAAGCCATTCAATGCCACCATCTAGCTTTCACACTCATGCAGACACATGCACGTCAGCTGCAAATGTACACATATACGTATACATAGAGAGAAGAGAAAGAGATATATACTAATTCTCAGCAGCAGGAGTCATGCTGTGTAAACCACACTTTGTGTCTTCACAACACTCTGTTGCTTGTTGTAGAAGCTCTATTGTCTGTACTACAAAGACAGACAATGGCTCCCTTCTCTGTCATTTCCTAAGACTATAATTTTATCCTAGAAGTGGCACACTGTTGGAACCATTTAACTTTCCCCAGCTCCTTTGTTGCAAAAACTGCATGCTGGTAGTCACACCCAAGAAAACAGGCCTACCTCTACCAGCCCCTATGTACCTCAGTTCTGAAAAGTCAATACTACTAGGGCTTACAATTGGCCTTGGTCCAGCTTACTCATGGGAAAGATGTTTTGTCTGGAAAGGGAAAGCTTGGAAGACCAACATCTACTGCAGTGGTTCTCAACCTTCCTAATGCTGGGATGCTGTAATACAAACAGTTCCTCATGTGGTGGTGACCCCCAACCATAACACTACTTATTGCTATTTCATAACTGTAATTTTGTTACTGCAGTGAATCATAATGTAAATGCTGATACGCAGGCAATCTGATAAGTGAACCTCGGGTTGAGAAGCACCGATCTACTGTCTTTCTAGAGTCTATGCCTACAAGGAAAGCATCATTCGGAGATAATTAGCTTGTTACTTCTGCAGGCAGCTAGGGTGTAGTAAAAAGAACTTTCTTACCATGGCATGTGAAGATAGAAGGGGAGATGATATCCGAGTCAGAGCTTGGAAAAACTTATGCAGAAGAGCTTCTGTAAAGCGTTTTCAATGGCAAGCATTTCAGAATCAGGAGATAGCTCAGTAGAACCAGAGACCATGTGCAAGTTACAGACCACCCAGAAGTTCATTATAAATAATAAGTATCTGATGGATTAGAAAGCTACAGAATACTTCTGTGATCATATTCTCTTCCCTATAGGTCTAGAAAATTGACACATTTACTATTTAACACCCAAACCAGCGTAATTAGAATAACACAGGGGCAGAACTGAACCCCTTCTCAGGACAACCTATGACTTATTGTACTTAAGGAGGATCTTCTTGGATAAATAATAAAATTCTCTTATTCATGGCTTTCTCCTTACAGACTAGCCTTTAAAATGAAGCCACATTTATTCTTGATGGTCAGGAAGGCTGAAAACTCTGTTTTTTTTTCCCCCTCAGTCCTATTAGTGACAGAAGAACAATTGACAAGTTACTAGTCTCTGGCTAAAAGGGAGACAAAATCATGCACTTCCTGAAAGCAGTCTCCAAGTCACACATATCCAATAGAAAAAGGGTAAAAATCAAATTCACTAAAGAGGCTTAAGTCTATATTTCACCAGAATGTGGTTTATATTGATCTTGGAGTAATACCTTGGGAGGTGAGCCAAACAGAGAAATGGGAAAATATCTGCACAGGGATATCACAGCACACTACTAGGAAAACAGAACTCATAATTCACTCATCCAAATGGCATTGATGGTTGTGGGGTCAGGATCTCAATTTATAATAATATATTATCAGATATATGGAAAAAAATAGCACAGTGAGATACATATACAGAGACAAGTACAGGTGATAGGGTGACCTTCAGGGACATGTATATAGAATTTTACCAATGAAAACTACAATGGCAATGTTAAAAGGGTGTTCAAAGATGTAAGAGAAACTAAATGTGAAGGATTTAAGGAAGTCAAGACAATGGAACTCATCAAATGGGTCATGACTCCAATAGACTTCATCTAACTCAGGATGATGTAACTATTTGACAATAATAAAAGTTTTATGAATGCGTGATGGCCAAACATTAATTAAAAATTAAAGATATGACATCTAAGGCATTTCTGGAAGCACTTGCCCATGTTGCATCACTGCAGCCTTGGTTCTGAACACACAGAACACATACTTCACACATGTGTGTCTTTGTGCTGTGCAGCCTCAACAAATGCTGCCTTGAATTGCTCAGCTCAGGTAGAAAACAAGTACTTACTATGGACTGAAATGTCTTTTTTAACTACATGCATGGTGTCTCCTGCTTTTAAATATAGGACTCTTTAATTATAGAAAACAAAAACTTTTAATGTTTCCTACTATCTTTCTTTAGCACACAAGTACCAGACTAGTTTATATTTGCATTATATTATATTAGAATGTTTAATTTTAAAAATCACTGTTTTAGACTTGGAATTAGGAACAACAGCTCCTGAAAATTACTTTGATTGAACTACATTTATACTATTTTTAAATATTTGTCCATTCAAGGTGCCTTTCACATCATTGCTGTTTATGAAGTCAAAATAATGATTGATTTAAAAATATTGAAGATGCTCCACATCTTACAGTATCAAATACTCAGCCATCAATATAATTTTATGTAAAAATAGAAAATCACAGCTATTTTATTAATATACAAATTTATTTTTGGGTTTAATGAATGGTAAAATTATATGTATATCAGAAAATTATATTAAGATAAATTTTATGGTTTATTATCAATAAACATTTTAATCTTACCTATTTTGCATACTTATATACACACAGTCAAATAAAAATGTCTTAGGCAAAAGGAGCTCACAAGCAGAAAATGCCAAGAACCTCTGAAATAGAGCATATCAATAAAGGATAAATTGTGCATAACTAACTCCAAAAGCTAAATTTGAAGTTGACAGGTACAAGACCTAACTAAGAAATTTACCTGATGGACTCAAAAGTAATTTCAGTTGATTAAGAGAAGAATGTATTTGAAGATAGATCAAGAGAGTCTAGGCCTGTAAATAGAAAGAGAGAGAGAGAGAGAGAGAGAGAGAGAGAGAGAGAGAGAGAGAGAGAGAGAGAGAGAGAATACAGATAAATATATCTTCTTCTTGTGAGAGACCTTTGAGTTATCTACATATGTATAATTGGAACATTATGTAAAAGAGACAAAAATATATTGAATGTGTGCCTATAGATTTCCCCAATGAATGAAAAGCACTAATCTACATATCCGAGAAGTTCAATCAACTCTAAGTAAGATAAATGCAAATATAAATTTCTGTTTCTCTCTTCTGATCAAAGACAGTGGAATGGTGTTGAACACAGCTGATGAAAAGAAACTATCAGCTACTTATAGCAATGTTGTCTGGAAAATGAAGGTAAAATAAGTATCTTTCAATAAACAAAACCATAAAACTCATTCTTAGAGCATTTCCTTTACAACCACAGCTAAGATCTTGTTGAGGCTAAAAGAAAGTTAAAACACATATTAATTTGAATTTAAATGGAAAGATAGAACTCTAGTAAAAGTGATTGTGTATCTAATTAGAAAAGCTGTAATTACATATTTTTCTCTCTCTTACTGATTTAAAAAGTTAAGTGCATAAGGCAATATCTTTTAAATTGTATTGTTGTGGCTATAGCATATAGAATTGCCATATATTTTACAATAAAGCCAAGTGAATGAAGCTATATTTGAAAAAAGATATGACAACAGAAAGAAATGAGTTAAACACAGTAAATAATAAGCTTAATTTTAAAAAATCTTAGTGAATATATTTGAGCTTTCCTTCTTCATCTTAGCTTCTTAGAATGTCATATGTTTTTATAAGGTAATAATTATAAAGTTGCATTATTTGATATATATTACACATATAAATATATATGTGAAATATGAATCATAGGAAAAAGTAAGAGAGTCATATAAGAGTGAGGTTTCCATATCTTGGTCTGAGAATTTAGCTCAGAATTACAAAGCAAGCTTTTATAGTTAAGTTAGTATAGAGAGGCGATAGAATTTTATAAATTGAGATGTGCACTGTAAGGCCTCTAGCAATTACTAAGAAGGCAGCCCAGGAAACATAGTTAAAAATCACTAAATAAGATATTAGAATATATTTAAGAAAGACAAAAGGATATAGTAAAGAATTGAAAAAGAATAAAATAGAAGGAGACTATGTTAATTGCTTTTCTTAACACGGTGATCAATTCCTGACAAGAAGGCAACTCACAGAGGAAGGATTTATTTGGCGAGCAGTTTGAGAAATTGGAGTGCATCATGGTTAAGAAGGCAGGGTATCAGGAACATGGCAGACTGCTTGCAAACCCTCTACATCCAGAAAGCAAAGAGAGGTGATGGCGGTTACTCGGTTAATTTTCTCCTTTTAGCTCAGTCAGAATCCTAGTCTATGACATAATTCTGAACATGGTCAACATGGGTCTTTCCTTCTCAGTTAGAGCCATGTGCAAACATATTCACGGATACATCCAAAGCTGTGTCTCCTGGATGACTTAAAATCCTGTTAAATGCAGGATCAAAATACCATCACCAGGACCATGTAGGTACCAAAATGCAGTCAACTCATGGCATAATTTCCTATTCTTCAATAATCTATATGATATTTTTATAGGTTGAATCACTTTTCTTTAGAATCATATCTCCCTTGTACATACAAATAAGATTCTAGTCCTGGCAGTCTTTGTTCCTAAAATCTCTTTAAGAAAATTAAAAAGAACCCATAGGTCATATTTTGTTTCAGTTAACATCTGAATTAAATTATCTCATTAATAAATAGCTACTCTCTGAAAACAGTGTGTTAGTAAAACAACACACAGCACTTCAGAGAGAGAGAGAGAGAGAGAGAGAGAGAGAGACACCTTAATTCAAACCAATGGCTGCTTTACTCTCCATAGTCACCTCATATTTATACTGTGCTGCTTTAATAGTGGCAGATACATTAATAGTGATTAATGGTGACAGAACATTTACACTTATGTGTATTTACACTTATGTTCTAGAACTACGAAGCCTCAGAGGGGAAAGAACAGCCATTAATTTTGAAATATGTTTAAATAGAATGCATCAAAACTACTCATTTCATGACTCACTTAACTTCCTAATATCTCTTGAAGAGAAGCCTACTTCTATGTAGTTATATATAAGGGTGCACAGTTATGGTTAATGAGGTTCATAATTACACACACAGATCACTGCATATTTATTTTGACAATGTATTATTTAGAATATGTACATTATATTTGCTTATGTAAATTTGACATTTATGAATAATGTGTGTGTATAAATAATGGCATAAGTATACCCACACTCACACCCACACCCACACATTCACACTCATACACATACACACATTTACAGAATGCCACATTCTACCATGAAGCATCATAGCTATGCCTTGATGCCTAGACATGTGATATGTGCCTAGCTTAGTTCTGTGCAGTTTGACAGATGGCTAAGCACACAAGTTCAAGACTCATAGTAACTACAGTTAGTCCCCTAGTCTGCTATGTGTTAGCTGTGTGATCTAGTATTTACATAAAATATAAAATTGGCTTTCTCAGGATCTTTCTAAGGATTAAGTGCCTTCTTAATGGATGTATAGTCCTATAAAGCACGAAAAAAATAATATCAAATTCTTAGTACATTTTAGGTCTTATTTTTGATCTTCTGATTTTGCCTTTCTGGAAGATAAACTGTTTTCTTTTATACCTGGAACATATGCTAACTTGGATTATGATTGCTGTCTAATGGACCATCCTGTGCCATTGCTTGGGTTCTTGTAATCATCACATTTTTTTCTATGAGCCCTTTAGAATTTTTAATTTGTAACACATAGCTTTAGTTGGTATGGGATCTACCAGAGATATGTTGCTTTCCAGGAGTATGAGTGGGTGCCTTTACATTGCTTTCAAAAGACCTTCAGTCTGTTGTGTAATTGGGATAGGGGTGTAACCATTTCAAAATCTTTCTTGTGGTCTGCCTACATTTGTTTTTCTTTATTCCAGTTCTTTCTGTACTTATAAATTGAAGTCTTTCTTCTCATTGCTCTCAAGCCCTCAACATCTAGAAAGGTGTTTGGTATCCAAAAATCATCATAAGCTCTGAACTTTTTACTTACTTCTGAGGTCCTACCAAGCTCTATTAATTTTATTCGAGGCTCAAGCTACCTTTACCAACAAAAAAGAAAGAGGCAAGCCCTTCTTCAGTGTCTATGGCTCATTGGCCCTCGACCCCCTAGGATACCAACTCTTATTTCTCAAACAGTATAAAAGGATGCAGCATTTGAATATAACCTTCACATATACTCCTCCATATTTTAAATAATTTATAGAATGCTCTCAATGTCTAATGCACTGTAAATGCTATGTAAGTAGTTGCTATGATTTGTTGTGTAGAAGATAATGTCAAGAAAGCCATTGCACAGATGACTTTTCTCAAGCATTTTCTATTCACGATTGGCTGAATCCATAGATAAAATACCTGTAGCTAGAGCGATGTAGTTGCTCTAAATTGAATAATTCATTATTATCTTAGAATTCCTCTTTCTCTTTCTGCGGGGGTACTCCTAGCACCCCAAATGTTGTGAGGGTCCATGGAGAGGGATGAAGGGGAGCGGTGCAAAACCCAACTCAGACGTTCGATGCAAGCCGACAGGCAGTGTTCTTGGTAGCTGCTAGCAGGCAGGCATGCATACTATGGAACACAAACCTCAGTTGTGTATTTAATTTTTTAGGGAAGTAAAGTCAAAAAGTTTTAAGGAGTGAAGTCAGTTATTTCACATGATAATTGCATAAAATTCTACAGAAATTTAAGCTCATCTAAATTTCAGGAAACAGAAGCAAGTTCAATGTCTATGCCCCCACTGACCCCAAAAGCAA
Source organism: Acomys russatus (assembly GCF_903995435.1). Lineage (NCBI taxonomy): Eukaryota > Metazoa > Chordata > Mammalia > Rodentia > Muridae > Acomys > Acomys russatus. The sequence continues at coordinate 98,328,672 of NC_067137.1, forward strand.
GCACATCATTTTATTTCTTATTAACTTCAATGTTTGAACTCTTCAGCCAGTTTTGGTTTTGGCCAAAGGCCACAGCTTTTGCAGTTTCCTTTCAACTAGACATTAGCAACTAGACCTTAGTACTCTTAAGCTATTTTTGTATAGAATTACTAGACATTGCTTCACCTTGTGGTTAATGCCTAGCTAGGCATTTTTTAAATAAACTCCTTGTTATATTCTTTAAGAATTCTAATTTTTTTCTTCTTAAAATGACAATTCCAGGGTCTGCTGTCTGTGGTTGCCAGTCTTTCCAATAAAAGTGAAATCGTTAACCCAAGCTGCTTTGCTCACCATTCCACTCTTGGTTTATGCTCTTCTCAGAATCCGCACAAACCTTTTCCTGAAAGTTCCAGTTCATAGGCTTTTTTTTTCCTTTTTGCCTAATAGAAGGTTCAACCCTAGAAATTTCTTTCCTCAGTGTCTCAGGATTTTCACATGCCATTTGTAAATCATAAACCACTGAAAAATTTAGTAAGGAACAGTTTTTGCATTTTTCCCAAATTAAATGTTGCTTCCACATCAGTGACATTTTTACACAATTAAGCATGAATTGCTGGCCAGGTATTATTATTTGATATTGGCAGAACATCTAGCTTTCTGTGCTCAGTGAGTTTTGGAGAACCAGGAACAAGGGAAGTGGAGCGCATCAAGATAAGGAGACAGGAGAGCACAGTGAAAGCCGCCATTATGAAAGTAACAGGTGGCATCGCAACAACTGATGAGCTTGGGGGTCAGGAGGGATGGGATCTTTGTCAGGTGATTCAACTCTTGTCCATTCAGGGCCATCTGGAGGAGACCTCAGTCTCAGATCCTTGTCAAGCGAGTTGCATGGTTTCCACTCTTGGGTTCCTGGGCATGCCCTGGCTTTCCATTTTGTTTGTAGAGATAGTATTTTCTCTCTGTGTAAGATCTGGTGTTATCATGTCTTTCATTGCAACCCTCCCATCCCTAAGATCTGCTCAGATACTGCCTGCCTTAGTTACATCAGCCCACATATCTTTCTTCAGGTGTTACTAGAAGCTAAATGTTACAGCTCTCGTTAAACCATTTTGTGTTTTTAATATAGTTATTTGTACCTACTTGGTGTCCCTTTAGCATAGGGTTTCTGCTTCACCCGTGTATTCACCACAGAATATGGAAGTAGCAACTATTTGATAACTGAATGTTGAATTAAGAACACAGTGTGAGATATTGAGTCCAGAGACAGGATAGCTCCATAGGAGTGAGAGGTATTTTCTTTGCTATGCTGCCTGGAGATATTTGTCAGTGGATGACTAAACAAGCCTATATGCTGAGGTTCATGGTACTGAAAAAAAAAAAACAGTCCCTAGACATAGTCTTTTAAGTAATGTATCATAGCTAGTGTCACTCTGAGTTGACATTGTCTCACTCTGGTCGCCTCAGTTTTCTTATTTGAGAGTAGGAAAACTAGACCCATATTACAGCATTGAGATGATATTTGATGACATGAGTGGGTGGGGGTTCACATTTCCTAAATCAAGTGTTTGGCCTGAAAGATTCATCAAGTCCAAATGAGTTTCCTTCATTCCTTATACAATCTCTGTTAGAGTACAAATAAAATGAAATTGTTGAGGACACCACCAGCACTTTGTTGCTCTTCTAGCATCAGCTGCCATGACTCACTGCATGTTCGTAGCACCTCTTACCATGATGTGTCCTGGGTGTGAGTTGGTCCACTGTGTGATCTTACTTCAGACAGCTCCCTGCCACTTATGTTTATTTGAGGTAATGGCTATATGCTTTTTCTCCCTCGTTTCCCATGAAAACACTTATGCAGATTCTAAGTTGTTCATTTTGTGCCTTTGATTTATCTACAACACAAATTACTACTCCTTGGAGGCCATATTTACTTTGGAAAATACTGTTATAACTAGAGTGCACTATTGTGCCCTTCACAGGTCTGTGAATACCCTAGAACAAGTACCAGACACATCATAGAGTACAACAAAAAAAAATGCCAAAACAAAACAAAAAGCACGTAGAAACCATGGAGTTTGTCTTGTGTTGGCCAACTACTACTGTAAAAAAAACAACGAAAAAAAAAAAAAAAAAAAAAAGAACATGAAAGAAGAAAGATCTAGAGCATTAACTCCTAATCTTCCTAATTCTGTGATTCTTTCATGTAGTTCTTCATGTGTGGTGACCCCCAACCACACAATTATTTCATCACTATTTCCTAACTGTCATTTTCACTACTGTTATGAATTGTAATGGAAACTGATATGCAGGCTATCTGATGTGTAACCCTCCCCAAAGGAGCCATGCCCCACAGGTTGAGAACCACCGACTTAGAGTCTTAGTTAGTGGCTCCAGGTCATGTAGTCAAACAGCAGTAGAGCAACAGCAGTAGAGTTGTATCAAACACAGGTCACCTCATTAACAACTTGGTGCTGGCTGTACTCGGGCTATAAGGGAAAGGGCCGCTCAAACCCTAATGTTCCTTGTGCTAATGGTCCCCATTCTCTTTTTGACAGAGGCATCTATCCTGAGCTATGACGGCAGTATGTATATGAAGGTCATCATGCCCATGGTGATGCACACGGAGGCAGAGGATGTGTCCTTCCGCTTCATGTCACAGCGAGCCTATGGGCTGCTGGTAGCCACTACCTCCAGGGATTCTGCAGATACGCTGCGTCTAGAGTTGGATGGTGGGCGTGTCAAGCTCATGGTTAACTTAGGTATCGTATGAAGGACCCTCTGTCATTCTGTTTGGGCTTGTCTCCCCTCCTTTTCTGATTTTCATTATTTTCGTTGAATTCTTTGTTTCTTGAAAGTTAGCCGCTCACCTCTTGTTTAATAGACCATGGGTTAAAAGCCAATAGCAACAAATTCCTTCTCCCTGTTTCTGCATGAGGGTTTGATGTCAATTTTTGGTCTCTGACAGTGGTGATTTCTTTACTAGTTTATTCGTTTTCTAAGTTTCCTTTCTTGATTTTTTTTTTTTTTTGAATTATTTAGCTTTGTGTAAAACACGCTACTTTGGTCCATCTTTTGATCAATCAATCATATTCCCATTGTGTCCAACTCCTTGGTCACCACTCAAAACAGTCAAAGTGGAGGACAGGGCCAGGAAGAAGAGGAGGCAAAAAAAGAAGACCACTGGGAGACAGCTACACTGAGCGTTCCTTCTAGGACCATAGTGACTATTCATTTGGATGATTCTAGTGGTCTCAATGTCACTGAGATTTAAGTTGATTCCAAGAAGGACAGAGGTTACATTGTCCCTTTTATCCCTTTGGAAACAGTCTCCTAAGTTCAGAGCATCGGGGCATGGAAGGTGTGACTCCCGATACACCCACCTGTTTTCCTCCCTGATGTTTTTAACCAAGTGTCAGCAACCCTTTTGGTATAAAGACTGTTGCCCCAAAATGCCCACCAGTGGCCCTAGTCTCTCCATGTTATGCGTGTCAACTTCACCCTAGATTTGCAAAATAAATGGTGATAATTTCAAACATAGCTTTTTGGGGGTTAAGATGTGTTCTTTCTCTGCAGCTACCTACAATGGATATTACTGAACTCTTTCCCCTTACAGCCTCACGTTCTCTCCTGCTTTTAGCTCTCTTTGCTGGATCCTAATCCTCTTCTGAGGAAAATTGGGAACCTCTTGACTTTGAAAAGAAACAAACACTTTTGTTTCGTTCTTTGCACTCAGCAGAAAGCCAAATGCCCCAGTGATGTCAGAATTAATGGTTTAGCTGAGTCCACGCTTCCAAGCTACAGGATGCCTGTGGATTTGTAGACCATGTTTAGATATGGCGCTCTATTGCACAGATTAGTAACAGCCATGGCCAAATACACCTGGTTCAAGACCATAGAAAACTCTAACCTTCATGGGTGAAAGATGGGGGTTTGAATAGATACAACTCTTATCTACTGTCAAGTCAACTGGTACCAATTCCAGAATATGGAAACATTAAGGACAAGGGACTGTTTTGAGTAGTGGCTCATTTAGTTCTGTGTTTTTATTTTACTTGTAGTTTTTGGTATTTATGACACAGTGCACTTTTTTTTCTGTCTAATCTCATCTGCTTTTTGTTTTCAGTGTGTCTCTTGGTTTTCTCTTGTTGGTATATGTGTATGTATTTGATTATTTTAGCTTATTATTATTATTCTGTTGCTGGACCTTTTATTGTGTGTGTATCTATATTCTTGAGTTTTCGATCCTCTCCACCATCTACCATGGTAAATCAAAAGATGGTATTCAACCCTTCAAAGGCCCAAAGCCTGCGGCCCGCATAGCAAACAGCCTTGAGAACAGAGAGTACTGAGAAGCCAGCAGGGATTGGCATACCCCTGCCCCTCCCATCTCTCCTCCCATAGCACCCTCTCCACCTTATGTGAACCAAACTAAGCATGTTACATTACCTAAAACCAACAACCAGATAGCACAACTCACCTTGCTGATAAAACAGCAGAGAGAACAAAGGCTAGCCCAAAAATATAAGGCAAAAGATAAAACTGGACATCAGACGCTGTGTGGCTCATTCCCAGAAAAGCAAAAGACAATCTTTCCCTGTGTCTCCTTTGAAGTAAGAGGAATATGTACACATGATAGGAATGAGCCCCCGGGCATCCAAGGGGGTACATGCCTGTATTTCAACAGACAATATCTTTTCCTCATTAAATACTGTTGTATAAAGGCTTTGAGGGAAACCTTGGCAGCTGTCGCCTTCCAAGAAAAACTGAAGTCAGAGAAAGGAATAAAATGAGGAAAAGAGGTGGGAGGCTATCTCTCTCTCTCCCTCCCCCTACACATACACACACACACACACACACACACACACACACACACACACACACACACACACGCTGCTAATCATAGATGCTAAATGTGTTCCTAGCAATGCACCAATCTCACCTCTCCTATTTTAAACTGTGGCCAAACCTGGCACCCAAGTCTTCTAAAAGGACAGCTTTTTTTTTTTTTTTTTTTTCCTTTTGACATTTGTTGACTCATGCTCCATCCAATTCCTAATCTGCTGAGACAATCTGGCTGAAAGAGTCTCATTGTCATTCAAATGCTGTTCTCTAAAAAAGGAGAGTTATTTGCTCTGTCCAATGGGTATAGTCCATCACAACTATAACTTTGGATTACTTAATGTTTTCTAAGCCTGGCATAGGAAACTAAGCATTATTCCTTATCCGGTATATAGACCTCATATTCAGTATTTGTTCCAAGGTATTCTTAGTCCCTCTTGCATGTGTTTTCTTCTTCATTGTCACAAGTCATTTATTCTTTCTACTAGCTACAGGAGAAAATTAGCTCCAAGCACAGTTTGCATCCACACCTACCCTCTCCCAAACCAACTTTGTTCTCTTACTATATATATATATATATATATATTTCCCCCTTAGGCAACGACTCACTCTGTGAGGCAAAGCTAGCCTGGAGTTGTCTGTAGCTCAGGCTAGCCTCTTGGGTATGTGAAGTTGCTCCCCATTTAAAGCATACACAAAGGAGATTCAAGTTCATTCAAATTGCTAACATTGGTGTGCTCCTGTGAGCAAAACCTGGTGTATATTTTCTAATGTAACATAGCTTTTACATGCCAAAGAGGCTAGAGTTTTCCCAAGATTTTATTTTCTAAAGACAGGCATATGTAGCGTTAGCAGCTGTATGAGATATTATACACCAGGCACCATGATTTTAAAAGCTATAAAGCCGGCTGTTGATCATCCAATATTAGCTCCTTGTGCATTAAAAAGGAATGACAATATTTTACCATCAAAGCACATTTAAAAATCTCAAAAATTGTGCTTTATTTTAATCTGGCAACAGTTTTAACAGATAAATCAGCAAAGTAGTTTTTTTTTTTTTTAATGTTTGCTTTTATAGACGTGAAGCTTCTGTAGGGCATTAGTAGTACAGCTGAGATGAGAATTTGCATCTCCAAAACTGCTAGATTCTTAGGTGTGGTGTGTTGGCTCTACAGACCTGCATATGGATCAGTGATGGAAATGCCTTCATGGCAACATTCATGACTGTCACCTTTGAAACATCCGCATAGGGGACCCCTCTTTGCCTTTGTGCTCGGTTTTAGTTGAACCACATTACAGTAAAGCCACCAATAGGCGTCCTCAGCATAGTGCTAGTAGCCCTCCATCCACCCTAAAGACTCTAAGGTCAGTGTTAGGCATCTAACCAATCACATTTCAATTCGCCAGATATTCTTTCTCTAGACATCCTGAATTCTGCGTTTGCAAAACCAAAACCACACAGATTTTAGAAGCATTCATGGCTTCCAGTCTGAGGGCAAAGCTTGCCAGTATGGAAAACAATCATTTCTCCTACTTCGCTGAAATAAAGCAAAGGAAATGAGCAAAACAAATGCCACACATGCGCACATATATGCACGCGTACCCAAATGCACCTGGGCAGAATTTTTTCATTCAGAGAGAGTACCCTGGCTGCTACAGAAGACAGACATGAAGGGTATGGCCTTCTCCAAGTTAACGTCCCTGCCTCATTTCTCATTTAAAAAAAAAAAAAAAAAAAAAAAAAAAATGGACGCCCTCACCAACAAGACTGCAACCTTGGAGCTTGTCAAGAAGACACTGGGGAAGCATTTGTTTCCATAAAGCACTCATTCTTTAGGTAAAATGATAAAAATAATTCAATGTACTCTACTTAAACACATTGTCTGTTATCCCTAAAAGCCCTAAGTTCTCATGTGGATTTAAAGGTGCAATTTAGACTTCATGGATCCATGTACGTGGCCGCGGAGATGAACCCAACTGAAATACCTCTCCTTATACCAGATTACTCAGCTTCACACAACCAAAGAGCAACACTCTTGTTTTCAGTCCTTGGGTTGGTGGCTTTAGGTCCACTCCTCTTTCCCCTTTTCCTAAGCATGTCTGCCCATACCTGTTTCCTCTCCTTCTTCTTTGGTAAGTCAGAAAGAGATATTTGTCCTGCTTTGGGTGAGGTTAGGTGTAACCAATAGTTCAAGCCCCGCCCTCTCCTCCTGCCTGCCCACCTCTCCGGTCCTCCTAGGGGCATGGCCTCCCCTGTCTGGTGATCGTACCAATTGCTCCAAGGCTGTTTGCTCCCACTTTTCTGTTGCGGTTGACGACACATGACAAACCTAACCGCACGAAACCAAACCCAGATTTTTCTCAAGAGATGTTCTTCTGGGGAACAAAAAATAATAAAATAAAGTAAAGCTGCTTACCTCCATCTTCAGGATGACTGGGATTATAAATTACTTCTCACTGGATTGAGCATAGCTCTATTCTGCTGGGCAGGTTGCAACTAGTTTCTATTTCATTTGCTCACTTAAAATAGTTCACTTTAGGGGAATCCAGATGGTGGCATCTTGTTGCACTAGTCCTCTGAAAACTACTGGGTAAACCTTAAGCAATAGAAGAGCATCATTTATAAACTTGTATGTTTCCCTGTAGCTTTCTTTGTTTTCTCATCACTGACTTTGACCTTTCAATATCTGACTTTATATAAATCCTGATTGGAATTTGCACCATCATAAGCCAATGCTAGATTCCTCTGGGCAGTTTGGTAACAGTTACCAAGACATTTCTCTAGCCATGGCTGCCCTGTTCCCACTGACACTCATGGATTCGACTCATGAATTACCATGGTGTATGTGCCTATGACTGCCAGACAGTGATTAATAAAGCAATAACTACTCTGACCTCTGACACAGAATACATAGTATGGTTGTCAGCAGGAAATTAGACAGTTCCTTCCCACATTTCCCATTTCAGAGATAAATATGCAACCAAAGGATTTTCTCTTGTTGTGATACAGACTTATAGGGTAAAGTAGGCAGAATGTCAAAGGTACCCATGACCTCCTCCACACAAGCCTGCCCTGCCTTCTCCCTGAATGCTGTAGACACTTCATTCCGTCTGGGCATTTGGGCAGGAAGACAGAGATAAGCTTGGTGAATGGGTTGGTCTGGGAGCCTTTGGACCAGTAACAGTCAGGAAAGCCAACCAATTGTAATAACATTCTAGGGTTTTTGTACCCTATACCTGATTGACCCCACCTCTCTAAAATCTGTGACGGGTGTTTGTGCGGTTAGCCGTTTGCAAGTGGCCATTTTATGACAGGAAATGACCAGGTGGTATTAACCCTTTCCTTATGTCTAAGGCAGATGACAAGTGTATCTACACAAATTTCTGTAGTATTTGGGGCCCAACTTAAAGTAGGGGTGGAAGGAGTTGGATTTTTAGAGAAAGAGAAAGGGTGAAATACTACCCTGTGAAACTTCAAGGGAATATTTTTTTAAAGACACAATGTGTCAGATGTGATTCTATTTGGAACACTAATTCAAAATTATGATTAATGTCTTCAAAGATAATTTTAAGGACATAAATTATAGGGATATATAATCTAATTTCATAAGTTTAACAAAATTAACATTTCAAAATCCAATTGTGTAATATTTTATACAAATGAATAGGGATTTTTTTTATAAAAATAACAAAAAAGAAAGTCTTGATGTCTATTGTGGATATATATGTATACCAGTATATATCTCTATACATATGTGTATATATATGTGTGTGTGTGTATATATATATGTATCCAACTTTACTAATTAATATACTGTACATATACACCCACCCTTAATCTTGTACATATTGTATATGTGTATATATATATATATATATAAAATGGCCACATTTCTTGCGTGTGTCTGTCCCCGGAAGGGTGGACTGATTGTTTCTGGATGTCTGCAGCTGTTACCTTGAAGGATGCAATTTCATCTTTCATTTATTTTTCCCCATCTAGACTGTATCAGGATAAACTGTAACTCCAGTAAGTTTTCCCTCAAGTTTCATTTTGTTCTTAAAAAAGAAAAGAAAAACTGACTTTATTTTGTTTACTGTTTTATGAGCTGTTTTTTATTTGGATTGTTTTATTTTTTGACAAGTTTTGAGGGGAACCAGAGGTTACAAGTTGGGGGGGGTTGGGGTGGTAGTGCTCACAAGTCTTTGTGTGGCGAGGGGCGTGATCTTTGAACAAGGGCGGGTCGTTCCTTCTCTCCTTTCCTTGCATTTATTCTACATGCAGAAAGGGAGGAAAGGGCTGTGGATTCTGAAGTCACTTAAAAACAAGTTGAAATGGTAATGTGTTGTTCAGGAACTAACCCTTAGGGTAAGCAAAAAGCTTTAGTTTAAAAAGCCAGCATGCACTTCTCCACTACCCCAAACTGCAGCTGACAAATGCAAAGTTCATGATCCTGGGGTGGCTGCCAACTCTGATTTCTTCCCTGGCATTTATGACTGTAGAAGATTTGAGCAGGGTGGGCAAAAGCCAGTCCTTAAAGATGATGGAACATTTTAACCAAACAGACTCACTATGGTTCCTCTAACGGAGGAGGACAATCCACCACTCTTCTCATTGCCCATTCAAGCATCCCAGCTCTTGAAGAAAGACCCCGAGAACACACATGCTGAAAACATTTCATTGTCTCTCTTCTTCTGTCTTAAAAAGTGAACCTTAACTACAGGTGAAGCAAAAGGCAAAAAGGAAGAGAAGAGAAAGATGGAAACGGGAAGACTAGGCCACAGTGACTAAAGGAGAAAAGGGGGAAATATTCGTTGAGTGCTCTTGTGTCTTGTACCAACTGGGCTGATTAATACTCACTGCTATAACCAGGCATCCTAAAATTTCAATGAGTTGAAACAAAGAAACGATTTCCTTCTACTTCAGATGAAGTGTGGTGCCAGTTGAATGGCTCTCTCAGACCACTCTTTTCCAAGGCATAATTAAAGATCGTAGCATTCTTCCATGAGGTAGGCCAACCCTTTGGAGAACTTGAGCTCTCCATCCACAGAGAGGAGAGATCTTAGGTAGCTAAACAGTATATTTCATTGCCTTGCCTGGAAGCTCCCCTCAACACTTTTGTACACTTTCTTTGCCAGACATGACTACATTCTTCATGGAGAGAAAGAAGGAAACGTAGTCTTGGAGGATTCAACAAGGGCAACTCAATCATTTAAGCATCCTAGCACAAAGAAGCCATGGTGATATCTGCAGTCTGGATTGTTCTTTACCTGACTCTTCCTGGAGAAATGACAGCAGAGAAAGGATAGCAAACTAACTAACTTGTTTCTTTCATTTACTTGCTGGATCAGCCTTCTTATTTACATATAATATCAGGATAACAGATTAATAAAGCATTGTTCTACACATTTTAGGAAAATATTCTTTATAACTTAAGGGAAAGTAAGAAAAAAATATATATGCACACAAATACTCCATAGAAAGCTTTATGCATATCTTGGCATTACTTTAAGTTATTTTAAGCAATGCCATATTTTGTCATGTTAAAATATTTCCAATTAGGCAGGAATTTTTCATGATATTTAGATAGCTAAAAACCTAATTAAAACATTCTTTTACTCCAAAGCCTGAAGTTTTGGAAAATTTTGTTGCTTTAAACAGCATTTAGGGATATACCTTCCATCCCTTAAAGTCACTCAATCACATAATTAAGTCTATAAATTTGTGCATACATCACCTGTGTCACATTAAGAATATTATTATCACCCACCAGCTTCCTCACTTGGCCATCTGAATTTAATGTCTGCTTCTAACCTTAGCTGTAAACAATGATTGATGTATATGTTTTCTGTAAGTTTGTCCTTTCTGGACATCTTGTATATTGGAATCTTAAGTGTGGCCACTTGAGTCTGACTTCTTTAAAGATTATAGAATTCTTATCAGAAGATTTTTTTTCTCTCATTTTCACTTACAGTGAAAAGAAAGACAGAAACTGAACATAAGGACAGACAGGCTCATGTCCAGGGTGTTTTGGCTTCTGAGACTTTCTTGGAAGGAAGTAAATGTTATTTGATCAAGATGTCAACAGATGTTTTCCTGTTCTAGCCTTACTTGTCCATGGAGCCAATATCACATACCCCATATGACCAATCCTGGATAGTATCAGAGATAAGTACCAGGATTACTGTGGTGGGAAAATCTGATAAGATGTTTTCTTTTCAGAACAATGGAAAGCAGCATTGAAAGGCAACCACTGCAGCAAGAGTATGTTCTCCACCCACTTTGATCACAGCATGGGTGGGGGCCACATTTGATTAGAGCCCTTACTTTTCACATCTCATAATACTCATTTAGGATGCTGACAGTTAATCTTACAGAGCCCATGAGGATAGTGTACTATCCAGTGGTTGAACCACAATTGTCTCAAAAGAGAAAAGAGTTTCTTTAAACAAATGGAGGCTCTTTAGTACAGAAGTTTGTTGCTATATCCCAAGAGTAATGTGGAAATCACAAAGTAAATGTGATATGTTTTCCTGAAGTAGATTTTAGTGTTGACCTGTTGTTATGGCTGAAGTTCGAACCAAAATGATGTGTTACATAGAAGCCTATAATAAGTACAGATGTTTAAGGTATATAAAAGAACTCAAAGACATTTTCTTCATATGGCTTATTTTCTCTAATCCATCTTTCATATTATTGGCACACGGATGGAAGAACTTGAGAACACTATGCAACTAAATTCAGAGAGAATACATGTACGAGTGATTAGAATATCTTCTTTTTGATTTCTTGTCAAGGATTCACAGCTTAGTCTCATGTGACAGTCGAAGTTGTTTCTTTAATAGGAATGTGGTTCTTGCTGCTTCTTAACACAGTTGCCAACTAGAGTTCCATTGTATAGAAAATAACATCCCCATAAAAATATATTTAAAAAAAAGAAAGAAAATAACATCATCTTGTAGCCTGGGATTAGGAGGGAGTAGGCTTTCCTCCTAAACCTCAGCTTTATCTCCTGTTGCCTTCTCAGAGTAAGGGAAAGAGTGTCATCATGTGCGTTTTGAATCTAGCTTTGGTGATTTTCTCATACAGGAGGCGCATTGAATAAGTTAAGTTTGAACCCACATTCAGAAACATTTCTAGCATCTCTTTTATAGGATGTTGTTTCTCTGAAAAGTTACTGAGGGAAAATACTGGATGTTATCCACTGTGCATTTCCAGTTTATCTGCTACAAGGGATTCTGGGAAATAGATATTTCTAAGAGATTTTATGACATTCGTAGAGGAGATAGAAGATAAAAGAAGAGATGGATGAAGGGATCCTTGAGGCAGATATGAAATTTTCTTCTGGCCAGCTTTCTTTGGTCCTCCCATCAGAGACTAGACCCTGCTCCATCGTGGGAGTTTCTTATTAGGAAGAAACAGTGAATTTCCCTTCATATTCTGTTGTCAACACGGTGTCTCTCTTGGTATCTCTGATACTCTTACCATCACTTATTCTAAAGATTTTACTGTTTCTGCCTTCCAAATCCTTCTAGGAAAGCACATCATGAATTCCTTCACTGTTACTATAACCCAACACATCAGAGTGCACACAAGAAGTTCTTTGGTTAAATTGAGCTCATCTCTGATTTCAATTCATCTTCCAAGAATGTGTTTTAAGATATGTGATAAAGAAGGTTTCAGCTTAAAACATATATTTTTAAAAATGTAAAAGAACAACAGAGTTGGCAGTCATCATGAGGGATTGAACTCCAGGCTATCCTGGAAATCTGTGAACAAAGTCAGGACTGCTTTCTGGAGAATTCTGGAGGAAATTGCCTATTGCCATGATTCCAGTTGCTTGAGGTGGGCCATGGACCCAGAGGCATCCCATTCTGGAAAAAGGTAAGATGTTCATTGATTGGAATGTTTGCTGGAATAAGAGAGTTGGCCATGATTTGTTGCCCTTTACCTTAGTGATTATGGCACAGGAATAATCACCATACTTCATTCTATAGGTGGAAACCATGTGACATATGGATGAATGGTAGATACTTATGTTCACTAAGTATGGCCATAGTGTAACTAAATCTCAGGAATACATATTAGCACATTTTCAATTTTCCCTTTGTTCTCTCAACATGAACCTCCTCTCACAGGATGGTAGCCTATGGGAACTTTAAGCTTGCATTTCATTACTTTGGTAGACATAGAAACCTTAACTTTTCTCACTACTTACTTTGACTTCTGTAATTGGCTCCTGTTTTTCTTAGATATACCTAGTGAGTCATAAAAATATGGACACATAGGTGCTATAGGGGCACTTTTCTGGGCTTGTCTGTTTTCCATGTATATGACATCAGCAGGTGGCAGGTACTGTCAGAGATATGTGGGACTGGCCTAAAGGATTCATTCTTTCATGTCCAGGCTTACTTTAGAGTTCGTCCCACTCTTATATCAGTTTCCTTATTATCTGCCTGGGTTTTGCCTTAGCACCCTGCCTCCATTACCTAAGCCTACTCCATTTTTAGTTTTGGCAAAGCCAACAGTATGTGAGTAGTCCTTGTTTAATTTAAGCATAGCTTGGCAGGGTGCATTTTATTAGGTATTTGGTTTTTTTCTCTCCTTCTATTACTTCCCCCATGCCTCCTTTCTTCTTACTTCCCCCTGTCTCTTCACTGTCTCCCCCTGTCTCCACTCTCCATAGAATACTATCAGGATGTGTGACTTTAACCTATGCCTTATTAACCTGAGAGTCACGGAACTGTTTTATTTCACTCATCTGTTTAACTCAGAAATGCTTGTCACAGATTCTCCTGGAGGCTGATTCTTCACTCTTTAGTCTTTCTGGGAGGAAATTCTAAAACTATCTTTGGTCCATTCCAATCATTGAGAGCCACTTATCTTAGAGCTTTAGTGGATTGGGAAATATCAGAGTAAGATCCCATGCATAATAATGCTTTATTGATCTGTCTGTGAGCATGGTGCCTTAAAGTTTCCATTTTTATACTAAATGATAGTAGTAAAACTTGAAAGAATCAAATTGGTTTTACTTTTAAGTACTTAAGGCACATGTGGAATAAAATACATTGCCAATAATATTCTCCCCTTTGACTTTGCTCTTAGCTACACAACCCCTTTATCAAAGGCAGCGAGAATTATCAGTTTTTCTTGCATATTCTCTCAGAGAGTCTATGTAAATTTATGACATATACTTTTTTATATCATGTTCACTCTTCCTATTTCTTTTTGAACTCAAACATTAACATATTCTTCTACATATTTTTTCCAAATTTTATAAATTTTCTAAGGGGGTATGTGGTTAGCATTGCTTATCCATGTAATTTGAAAGGGTCTAGAATCACCTGGAAGACAAATGTCTGGGCATATCTGTGCAGGGAATGCAGTAACTGGGGGGACGGGAGACTATCTACCCTTAAGGTAGGTAGCACTATTCAAATGGTTGGAGTAGCAGAGCAAATGAAAGGAGAAAGTGAGGTGAGTACCAGCATCTCTCTCCTTCTGTCTCCTGACTGTGGACACAATACAGTTAGTGCGCATGCACGCACACACACACACACACACACACACACAAACACAAACACACACAGGAAATATGTACATATAAATTACATTTGTATGTATAATATCAAGTTTTGTCTAAATCTCATGAAATAGATTATAATTTGAACTCTAGACTTTCTGGAGCCACTAGTCACAAATAGAAATTGACCTATTGCCTCTGAGAGTCTCAGCAAATTTAATTTTCAGTTTCATAAGTAATTCTGAGAAGGAAATTTACAGACTATTTGATGCTGGTTCTAAAAGAAGAGGCAGTTATGATGGAGCAATTTCTCAGTGGTTTGGAGAGCTTGTTACCCAACCATGAGGACCAGAGTTTGTAACCCAACATCCACTTTACAAGGCAGGCTCACTTCTGAGCATGCAGAGATGTGAACGCATGTGTGCCTGCATGTGCACACACACACCCACACAACCACTGTGAGACATATAGGCTTACATATTTAAAAAATAATGAAATATTTTTCTGTTTAATCTACTGTCTAAGCAAGTAGCATTTTAAGAAGTTTATTTTTAAAATCAGGAATTGCTTAGTTTTCATTGTAGATTATAGAAACAAACCTTCCAAAACCGAATACGTTCTCACCTGGAAATTGAGCTGTTCCAGAGGACGTTTGATTGTGTGCTATCCAGAAACCAAATTACTATCCTTTGGTCCACAGTCCTTTCCCTCTCTGTCGACAGGAGAGCTGTAGTGCTTACTGGATGGCAGCCTGCTAGGAAATAAAAATCAAGAGAGTGTATCAAAGATGTGAGCAGGAGATGTGATGAACACTTACAATAAACCCTGTCCATCAACCCGAATGGCTGAAGTTATATTGCAGTAGAAAACTGTTAAGTGGAATGTGTATCCAAAAGAATTGAAAAATGTAATAGAAACTGTGTTCTCTAAGGCAAAAACCTTTTGAGTGATTGTGAGCTCAGGAGCCCCCTTAGCCTTTGAGGCACATGTTTAATATCAACATAGTACAGATGGAGAAGCTTGGGCCCATGGGAGTCAGTGCATTGCCGAAGGTCTTGGGGTGACTAATGGCAAGCATAAGTCTTTGTAATTTTGGGGTTTTTTATTTTCAAATGAGTGTTTGCTTGTCACTTAAATTAAGCTTTTAATGATGACACGCTTTCCCTCCAGAATCAGTAAAAATGAAACAACATCCACACAGCAAACAAACAAACAAAGAAATAGTTCAGAGATCCTACCAAACAAACATAAAATCCCCAAACAGTCTAAGCTGCTGGAGGTGGCATGAGCTGCAGTGGGAGTGGAATGAAATTGAGTTCTGAAATTTAGGAGATGACAGGAAGACTGTGGCTAACACCCACAGTGTGGGCAAGAAAAAATCTACAGCAATGAGCAGGGGCCACACTTCTCCGGGAGGAATAAAAGGCAAGAGGCTAGAAACAGAAAGGCTGGAGGGGTGAAGGTATGCTTTTTTTTTTCGTGCGTGCGTGCGTGTGTGTGTGTGTGTGTGTGTGTGTGTGTGTGTGTGTGTGTGATAGAAAATGCGCACACCTTTCCTTTTCTACTGATAGAGAGAGAACACAGAGGAGGACGGATAGAGGAGACCCTGATTGGCCTAGCAACTCTCAGCTAAAGACTAGCCATCTCTCTGTGAGAACAAATACACACTTGATAGTCATCTCCCGCTCTGTAGGTATAGCAGCCAATACTTAGAATGTCTAGCTTCACAGGTCTTGTGATCAGTGACACTAACACTGTGATTATTGACAAGCAAATACCTTTTGATAGTAAGCCAGTTCAAAAAAAGAAACTTAGAGATAGCCAGAAATTTTTAAAAAGCTAGTTATTGAATCATCATAGCATATGGCTAGTTAAGTGCTCACATTGTTCTTTATGGTTTGGTTATTTATACACCCACATATTTTATTAAAAGCATGCATGCATGCACGCGCGTGAGTTTGCGCGCACACGCACACACACACACACACACACACACACACACACACACACACACACATACACACACACACGCAAAATCATGATTAACATTTCAACGGCATGGAAATTGAACCTGAAGACATCACCTCATTCTTATTCCTTGGCCAACATTTCCTATAAGCTTTGCCTCCTTTGCCACAGTGTAAGTGGATGCTAAGTCTACGTGAAGGGCACTTAAACTTGTATCACCAGCATTATTTCTTAAGTGCCCAGATTTCATAGATTCTTACCAACTATATAAAAACTAATAGCAGCCATTATTTATTTTATGCATGTCAAACATGAAGTGAGGGCTTGGCTTGGCTTGTATTTCATGTTTAGCTGTTCATCACAGTTTCACAGAGTGGTGAATTATCTCCTTTTAGAAATAGATGCACACTTATCCTACTCTTTGACTCTGTCTGCCTTGTTTCAAAGCCTTCCCTCCTCTCTATTACCTCTACTACTTATATGGAAATGCTGATATGCAATGAATGCCCAGATAATTACCAAAAGTGAACATGATGGGGTCCACATCCAAGCATTCATTGTTAAAACCTGATTCTTTAATTTGTCTTTCTGAAATCTTGAGCCATCTGGAGTCATTCTTAGCTGACTATAACAGTCTATATTTATATTGGTGTCCCCTTATTATTCATAACTAGCCACTGATTCAGTGTTTATTTCTATAAACTTGGAGTTTAGGATGCTAGAGACTGAATTACGAATTACCGTATAGCCATAACCTACATTAAAAGAGGTAATCTAGAAAGCTGCAATTGAATTTACCTTCATCATTCAATTGCTGGGTTGCTCAGGATGCTTTATTGAGCATCTCTTAGTAACATGGATATTCCTTTCTCCTGTCTCTTTCCATCATGTCCTAGTAATTTAGTCTTAGTAAGGAGGTTGTGATTGCCCCAGTTCCCTGAGCTCTCTGATTCCCTCTTTCTTATATGCATGGTCTGCCTACTTTGTGTACCACATATACCAGTCCTCTATGTATCGGCCTAGCAATTGTCTTCTCATCCTTCTGTGGCGATCCAGCTGTCTATAACCACCTACACAGCTCTTTTTTGCTGTTTGAGACAGGCCAAGCTTTGTCCACCTTTAAGGTCTCACAGTGCTGTGCACATCTCAGAACTGTTAGTGCTTGGCCATCACTTTATTTCTTGCCTATGCTCCTGAACCCATCTCTTCTCCCTTCTCAGCTTGTGAAGATGTACTCATTATTTTATTTTCCCTGACCAGTACATGGTCAGATATAGCTATTTGTCCAATTTTTGAAAGGAAATGCATTTTCAAAATTCTCTCCCATGTCTGAGTATATTAGAAAGCTAAGGTTAAATATGAGGAAATATAATTTTGAAATAACTTGCTTCATCTTTTCCCAAATGAATGAACATTCGTACAGATATTGAAGGCATAACTTGCTCTTAGTATTTTCTGTATAAGTCAAATTCATAAATTTTTTGTCTTATTGGCCTTAGATAGAAATTGGTATCCATTCCTGTATCATTTTTGTAGATTTTTATAAGCTTCAGACTGATCCTTTAGAGACAATGGAGATGAGTCAGAAAAATAAAACAAAATGAGAAACAAACAGCACTGCCAACATGGGTGGCAGTGTTACATAGGGCAGTGACTTAGCTTCGGGATCTGTTGACCTTGCTCTGCTGATAATTAGGTTTTGGTCCTGAGGCAGTTTCTCTGAGGCGCCATTATTAATGGTATGAGCTATAATGTCATTCAACGAAGAGGAAAATGAACAGCAGTGTAGCTCCCAACCACACACTTTCTATCCTAGCGTTTAAGACAGGCACCCAAGCCCACTGATGCTCTTAACAGCTCTCAGGTGTCCGCACTTGAGCTGCTCATTAATCACTTGAACTTGTAACATTAGGAACATCAGTTTCTCAGGCCTCCTGGGTACTTTGCTGACCTTTCTCATTTGTCAAAGGCAATTGCTTCTTCTGTGAAATGCTTGAGATGTGACAGGACTAGTGTTTGAAGAAGTTGAGTGAACCTATGATAATTCCTAGGGTTTTAATGGAGGCGTTTGTGGTGACTGGCGAAGAATCCTATGTGAAATGACCTCAGGGCTTCTTACTTCTCTCTAAGGAAGACACAGGGATCAACCATTCAGTTAGTCAGTCTCACAGGAGTTAAACTGGCCTTGATATAGTTGATTGAGATGAGTAACAGGTATGTTTCATGTTTTCCCATAATGAAACAGGAGGGGGAAAAACAGATTTAATATAATAAGAAGAATACCTAACATTTAATGAGAACAGACTCTGCTTCATACTATTTTCAGTTGTTTTTGTGTGTGAGTACTTTTATGTAATTGTGGGAGTGAAGGCACATGCGTATGCATGTGTAAGTGTGTGTGCACATGTGCACATGCCTGAGCCTGAGGTTGACATTGGGTGACTTCATCGATCGCTCTCCACCATGTTCACTGACACAGGTTTTTCACTAAGCCTGGAGCTCACTCATTCAGCTCAGCTTTCTGGGATCCACCTGTTCCAGCCTTTCACCATGCAGGGATTACAGAAGGTGATTCTCCAAATATAGCGGTGTGTGTGTGTTTGTTTGTTTGTTTCTGTTTTCAGTTATTGTGAGACAGGGTCTCACTGGGTAGCTATAGATGTTTTCACTATGTACTCACTATGGAGACCAAGTTGTACCTGAACTCACAGAGATCAATCGGCCTCTACCTCCTGAAGGCTGAGATTCAAGGCATGAGGCACTCTGGTGCTGAACTTCATATTTTATGAGCCCTGGGGATTCCAGCTTAGGTCTTCATGCTTGTGTTGAAAACACTTTCTTGTCTGAGCTGCTTTTCAGCCCCATGTGTATCTTTTTATCCCTATATGCAGAAGATAGGCCCATCTGCATGCCTCATGGGACTGTGTGCAGAATACAAATGCAAGATGCTAGCCCCTTGTTCAAACACAGGATAGAGGCTTTCTTCATTCTTCCATAATTTCATTCCCAAACTGTCATATAGGAGGCAAGCACAGACACTCACTGTAACTCGAGCTCCAAATCCTTAGCTCTGCACACAGAAAAGAAAAGGTCCCCTCAAAAACAAAGACCCAAAATTCCTGGCTCAGACCCATTGTGCCACTGAGCTTTGCTTGTAAAGCACACAGTTAATCATAAAATTCTTAGGAATTTCAAGGAAGCAAGTAAAAGATACTGATCTCCAAAATGCCAAGACTCTGTAAATGCACAGGCTTCATGCCTTTCAAGCCCACACTCGAAAAAGGTACTGCTGCTCTCTGACTCTTACAAGCAGAGAAATGGTGCATCCAAGAAACTATGAAACTATGGTAGGTTTTGTGACATATTTATCTATTATGAAATCACTGAAACATAATGTATCCATTTTATATAATTGGCTTATTCTACATCCTTTATCCTTTCAATACTGCATTTTATAAATTCCTAATTACTTTTGCATGGCTTCTGACATGGCCCAAAATAAATGTTGGGTCTTATAAGCTATTTTCTCCACAAAATTTCACATAATGGTATAGAATAGCCTATCACCTTTTTCTGTCAAGTGAAAATATATTTTATTTCTGAATACCATTTTTTAATGGCCTGAGCTCTATGGCTAGGCTAATTTCATCACCAGAGATCAGTTCTCCCTGTATGATCTTAAAACATAGCAAATACATACCAGTGTGCATGTCATGGTGTTCCCACTTCTCCTTAGGAAGGACTGGTTTTCCCTGATGTCTAGCATGAATGGAAATCCAAGTTCTTCATCCATTTTCACTGAAGCTCAACACTCATAGATTTAATTATCATTTGATTCTCTAGTGGTTGAATAGCAACCAGAAAGCTGAATTTGGACATTATTACGCTAATGTACCATCCTCTGGGATTGCAGGGGGTGTAAAAGAAATGTTTAAGGAAGAATTACCCATTTGCCATCTCACCATTTTTGGCAAAGTGCTATAAAAATCTCATCATTTCTGATTTACTTCCCAACATCAGCTTTACCTAATCTAAAGATAAGTCTAATAACTGACCCTCAAAGGGAATGGAAGATGGAAAACTATTTAATGCTTTCTAGATATTTTAAACAAAAGCCACATCCTGTTCAACAATGTTTTGTGACAGAATAGGATCAAAATAATTTCCTGTTTATCGGTGAAAGAGAAGTGGAGGCTGAAAGCACAATGACTGCCATTCCTATGGGTAAGCAGGCTGTGCCAATTTTCAATGTCTTGCTGAAAGGAAATAATTTATACAGACTTCCACTGAACAGCTGTACTGGTTTGCCATGGCCTTGCCTTCATTCTGATTTGGGGCTCTGCAGTAGGAGCTGGCATGCTGAGCTATTTGACTATCTTAGCCTCATGGCCGGTTCTTACTCAAAACAATGTCAGAAGAAAATGACAACGTCCCTTCAGGGAGCTAGACCTCATCTCGCATTTGTATTCCTGGAAGAGCTTTCCCTTGTACTTACAAGTATACTTTGTTCTGTGTAGCAGCACATTTGGTTGTGCTTGATTTTATTGCTACCACTGTTAAAGGAAA